>NC_085858.1:41676819-41689319 GCF_034702125.1 Engraulis encrasicolus | reverse complement strand
TAGACATACACAGCACTGACATTTACAGACTGACATCAAAGTGCAAGACAGGATAAGTAACAGCAATGGACCAATAACAGTAAAGTGATAAAGTAATGAATAAAACTTTTTAACATTTTAACATTGGTGAGTGACAGTGATGGACCATTGATTAACCAGTTACAATAAGTGATAGAGTGATAAAGCAATTGTGATTGCGCAATTGGCTCGCTGAAAAATCCCTAGATGACGTCATGACGTCACAGTGTCACGCTGATCTGTAGAAAACGTGCCCACATGCCTGTGTTCATAAAAAGACACATTTTTAAAAGTCGCCAGATTCACCAAAAAGTCGCTAAATCTGGCAACACTGGATTGAAGTAATAATGACAATTTAAATATTTAACGTATAGGGAAAAATAGAATAGTGTCTTTCCTTCTCATTCACCAGGTAGTGGCAGCCGTGGCCTAGTGGTTAAGGAGATGGACTTTAAATCAGAGGGTTGCAGGTTCGGATCTCACCCTTCCACCCCATGGCCCTTCAGCGAGGCATCTAACCCCACACTACTCCACGGACTGTAACCAGTAACCCTGTGCTTTAAATAACTAAGTCACTTTGTGTGTCAGCTAAGGGTAATTTAATGTACTGTAAAAGTTACACAGCCGTTGCCATGCTCTCACCGGATCTCTGGTTGTGCAGTAAAGTCTATGGACTTCAATGGCGACTATCATCCTGAACCAGTAGACCGGTGTGCAAGATCAACGTGGGGCTCGATTGACTGGGGATGGTCACCTAGAACTTACTGCACTCACAAATTGACTTGATTTGAAACACCTTGCACAACCATAGCTGAAGTGTTTGAGAATACAATCACGCACATGGATGAGTCTCGAAGGTGTTTACGTTGGTTTACTTGATGCATTTACTGTCTGAGTACACTGTATTAGTGCGCTACTACACTCCGCCTGTATGGCACTATAGCTCCATAACATAACACAAAAAGTGCATTCATGGTTAATTTAGTGCGACGGGATGCTTGTCTTGTCGAACCGTAGTGCAGCGTACCAATTTCCAAAGTGTAAAATTTTACTTAAGACGCACCATGTGTCTCGTCTAGTTGACCTGAATACCTGTTTACCATGCCATCCCAAGTTAATCGGACCCCACGTTGATCTCGCACACCGGAAATGGTGTGAGAGTACGGATTGATTTGAAATGGGCAGGGTGAAAAGGTGGATAAAAAAATATATTCTGAAGAAGGCCCTTATTCCAGAGCATTCTATAGAAGCCCCGCCATTCTTAAAGAACACATCAATTTCTTGTGGTGACAAAAATTGACTGTGCTCACAGACAGGGATCTGAAAATGCTACACGGCTAGGTGTTTAACATTAGAGGTCTCATTGGAGGCCAGCACAGTGTATGACAAGAACCTTTTGTTGTGTCGGCTGGCGGTTTTATCCACTTGCTCGAACACTGTACCGTTGATGACACCGTTAAGGAGAACATACTGTCATGTCGCTCGAAATTCTTGTGATATACTCACGATAAGATAGGCCTTTGTTCTCCCAGAAAGTAGTCGTATGAGTACAAAAACCATGGAAACCTCTACATCACCCAGCTGACCAGAAAACAGGTTCTAACCACGCACTACACTGTTCACGTAGCATTTTGGGATTCCTGTCTGCGCATGCAACCGGCTTTGATAACATTGATAACTTGTGTATACATGGGTTTCCCGTTTGTAAACAATCCCTGTCTGCGTGTGCAGCCAGGGGTCCCTCTTCAACCTCTGATTGTTGGACACTGCTGTCACTCAAAAAATGTGCTCACATGGTTGGCTGCTTAGCATCTTGCCCCTCCTCACATCGCAAATGTTTGTAAACAGGCAACCTATCAGAGGCGGTTCTTAATGTAAGCACTTGAAGCACGGCTTACCAATATAAAAGTGATAAACGCGGCATCCGAATTTAAACACATCTTCCTGTTATCTTGATTCAGCTGTCTGTATTGTCTGCTACCGGCGGTTCTGATAAAACTGGTTAAAGAGCGAAATCACAGTGGCTATGGAGAAACACTGCTTAACAGCGATGGTAAAACAGGATACTGCAGACAATGAAGCACAATTTCTAAAAGACTGGGAGTCAATGGCAGCGAATCTATTTTTTAATTGGCTTTCTGCCAATGCCCCGCCAGTTTTTGAAGCACATTATAATTATGCTTATACCAATAAATAGCGCGCCGGAAAATGTGATTGACAGATGAGTTGATGAATCATAACTCGATCTGACACTTACGGACATTGGATACAGCAAGTAGAGCTCAGGCAGACGTGATGTTTAAATTTTTGACTCAAGCCAGTTGCTTTTATGATAATCTCGAAGACAACACATTTGAACTACAATCAAAGTTTTCAGGAAACGTCTGTGTTTTGGATGTGGACAAATCATGGAGTAGAACTTTGGGACATATCATGAAGAAACGAATGAATAATATGCAGATAACACGAACCACACATAAGTCAGTTAGTTTAACAGAATAGCTAAACGGCAGCACAATATGCCTTTCTTGATTAGCTATGATAAGGATTACAAACGGGAACGTGGACAATGATTTTGAAAAGGTGTGGATTAAGTGAAAGGATGGGATTTCTGCGGTCAAGAGGACAACATTTTAAGGTAAGGTTATATTTGTCCTGTTGTTGATGAAGCGTGCGGCTTAGGAACGGGTTGCCTCACTCACCCATGGATGGGTTCAAATTATTCAGAAGGGCAGGTGTCTTTTTCAAGTCGTGGAGTGAAGGATGCGAAATGCAAGGTAGTAGAATGACTTAGTAGCCTATAATAGGGAGCTGTCTGAAGAGCTCAAAATTCACAATTTAAGAGCGTTATTATTTTAAAAATCTCATCTGGGGGAGACCCCACTAGTTTGGCTTGGTTACAGAATTTGTGCTTACCAACATCACACCCCTCAAAACCGCCACTGCAACCTATCTATACCCGCCCTTATTCCGGAACATTCTTCAGATGCCCTGCCTTTATTCCGGAACATCCCATGACAGGCTAGGGGTATTAAATGTCACTGAGGACCGTTTTTCAAATTCCTCCCAGTAAAGGGGCCAAACATGGAATATGTATGTAATACAGAATTTTTATTTTTTTTATTATTTAACCTTTATTTTACCAGGAAAGGTAAGTCATAGTGAACAGATATTCATTTTTCTATTTCTTAGTAGCAGTATGATGACCTACTGTATTATGAGACTATTTCAGATAAGATACCACTCTCATGTGAATGCATAGTAGAAATATCCCTAACCTGAAGTGATAATGATCTGAGATTACACACAGACATTGAGAGCGCACATATTTGTTTTCATTTTGTTCTGACCTTGGGTGCCAGAACCTTGCCAGCCAAGGGCCGCATCTGGCCCCAGAGCCGTCATTTCAATAGTCCTGGGCTACACAGTACACTAGATGACCCTCATGATGCCACATTGTGGAACTCTTGACCCCTGCGTTCCATCCATCCCTCCTGACCAGCACCCCCCTGACCTCCAACACACACACACACACACACACACACACGCACACACACACACACACACACACACACACACACACACACACACACACACACACACACACACACACACACACACACACACATACACACGCACACACACACATACAGCCCCCTCTTGAGTGACTTCAGTCCTCGGGTGTCAAACAGTGTGAATATTTCATCCAGTCGTTATGCAGATGAGTGTAAATGATTCAGGTGTGTGCAGGACTCTGATGTATATTAATAACAGGTGTGTGTGTGTGTTTGTGTGTGTGTGGTGTGGGCGTGTGTGTGTGTGGTGTGGGCGTGTGTGTGTGTGTGTGAGCTCGTGTGTGTGTGTGTGTGAGCGCGTGTGTGCGTGCGTGCGTGCGTGTGTGTCTGTGGCCCTCTGATGTTTATTAATATCTCTCAGACTTTTGGACAAGCATGCACGCACGTGTGCGCACACACACACTAGTGGTGAGGATTGGCACTGCCCTCACTATCCAATTCGATCACAATTCGGGAGGTTTCGATTCGATTCGATTCTGTGCGATTCGATCCGATCTGATTCAATTCTACAATGCATTGCGATGCATTACATTTCTACTAAAAGCAAAGCAAATGTTTCATCAGTCATGATGAGGCAATACAAGTAGTCAGATACTGAGCAACAATTTATTGGCTGTTTTCTGGATCAGTCTGTATCAGTCTTGCAACGCTTTGAAGTACTTTTATTTAATTTAACATTTATTTGCTCCCGAAATATCCACGGAAGTAATTGAAACGTAAAAAAATTGACGGATCGATTCTGAAACTTGCCGCATTGAATTGGATCGTCCATGCCCCGCATTGGATTGCATCGCCAAATCGATCATTGTTGACACCACTAACACACACACACACACACACACACACACACACACACACACACACACACACACACACACACACACACACACACACACACACACACACACACACACACACACACAATTGTCAAGATACAGTAAACCAGACAGATATTCATTACAGACGGGCATAGACTTGCAAGTCTCCAGCTAGGAGGACAGCAGTTAGTCAGGCAGGCAGCTTCCTCCAGATCGCCATATTCTTTTTCCTAGGAGAGCGGTGCCATAGATGGCAAAACTCGGGTTCTGTTTGTTCGAGCTTCAAACGCGAAAATGTTCTGCTGTGCCCTGACCCTTATCCTGTCAGTAAATAAATGTTTCCGCTACTTCACTTTTGCCAAGAACAGCGAAACAAGGGAAATTGGTGCAATATAGACCCGTTCAGAGTCGACGTCCTCATGAATGTGTGCGCATCGTCGACCCAAACACACCAGAGAGACTCCACTTTTGTGGGTGGTACTGCACTCTAGGGGGAGTGCAGACTCCATTCAGAAAGAATGGGCTGCTGAGCTCAGAGCCGTATCTCGACAGCGGCCACTAGGAGAACTGCAGCGTGGGTAAAATCGGGAGTGGTGAGGCTGTGTGTAATACTGGGTGACAGTGCAGACACTAAAGAGAGAAAAACTGCGGTTCTGAAGCGTGTACGTTGATAAAAATTATTAAGAGATTCCGAAAAGTACACTTGTTATGCTATTTTGAGAGGGAAGAGGCTGTTCCAGAAGCATAGGAGATGTTTGTTGTTACAAGACATTAAACTACTGACTGGACTGATGACATCGCCAGGAACACCCGTGTCCGTGGTGCCCACTGCATATCTGAGGTTAGCGCGAGCATCCGTTATCTTATTTCTGAAAAAAACACCTGTCGAGTCTCTGTACAAGTGAACGGAGCATGGACGATTTTGAGGCAGCGGTGCGCACATAGCCAAATTACGTCATACCTGTTTACAAACTCCAAAGGGGTCTATAGTTCCCAGATCACAACCATCCTACCCAGGCTCCGCCCTAGTGGTGACGCAACGCCTTCGGCTCAGCTACACTCACTAAGGCCAAAAGCTTGTTCAGGTAGAATCTGGATCCCGCTACAGCGGGAACTCCACCCACTTTGTCGGGAACTAATCAACTTTGAGCATTTCCAACCGTCCTGGATAGATATGTTCAAGGTAGTGACGTTGTTTAAGCAGAGACGTTCTATTGGGGACTAAGAAATGTTTGGTTTAAACTTTGGCTCAGCCTGTTCTGCCCTCTACCAGTAGCAAACTAAGGGAGGTGTGTGTGTGTGTGCGTGTGCGCGTGTGCGTGTGTGTGTGTGTGTGCTGGTATTAAATAGTCCTCTGGCTGTCATTAAGATGGGGACGGATGGCAAATGTCACACCTGAGGAGTAACAGACTTAACATATAAATGCTGCTCTCTCTCTGTGTGTGTGTGTGTGTGTGTGTGTGTGTGTGTGTGTGTGTGTGTGTGTGTGTGTGTGTGTGTGTGTGTTTGTGCATGTGTGTGTGTTTGTGCGTGTGTGTGTGTGTGTGTGTGTGTGTGTGTGTGTGTCAGTGATTGAAAGTAATTCAATCCACAGATTTAGTGGAGCTCAAGTCTCCATTTTTGTTGTGGATTAGTCTGCTCCAGGTGACTGGGCACAAGTAATGACACACACACACACACACACACACACACACACACACACACACACACACACACACACACACACACACACACACACACACACACACACACAAGGAAGCTGACTGGGGTGGGCAAAAGGGTCAGTTGCCCTGGGCCCTGGGGAGGGGCGGGGTCAGCTCCCATAATAGAGCTTGAAAGTGCCGCCCCTTAGTTCCGCATTTCACAGGACCTAAGCTGACTATCTAACAACATGGTAGAGAGTAAATATCTTCCGATCTCAGTCATTACATCCGCTGGGCTACAAATATGCTGTTTAAGAGGCTAGATAAAGATTATTCATGCAGAAGTATCAATGTTTTGTTCCTAGGCCGTCTGCATGAAAAATGTGAAGAAACACAGCTTTCTAAAAAGTTTGGGGGGTTCGTACGAAAAATTAAGCAAAAATATCAGAAACAACATATATGGAGCTCGTGGCACAACTCGAAGGGGATCGAAATGCCAATTTAATACCGCCATTGGATTACATGCTACGATTTTCGGCTAAAGACGCAATTGAGGTCCCATGAAATTGGGGGAAGTGACATCACTTTCAAACTCTATTGTATTAGGGATGTAACGATATTGTATCAAAATCATGTCATGTTACTGTAAGGCAGAATCGTCATATTGCTCTCTCAGTTTTGTGACACTTCATTCCAGAAAACAATCAGATGACATGATATGATAGTGCTTCCAAACTGTCAAAACACAGCGTCTAACAATTTTGGGATTCATATCTGGTGAGCTTGTGAATTTTAACATTGCACAATCCCGATATACGATATTTCTGCTTTCTACTGCCTACAAAACTATGATTTCTCTCCCCCATGTTGAAAAGGTCAAAGGTCATCTAATCTCGGAAACTGGTGTATCGAAATATTCTACGAGTTGCCCAGTGGAAAACACCACATGGTGGGGCGTTCATGCGTGCTTTTCATGTCTGCGTTTGGTATTTACCATAATTCACATAGTAAATGATAGCCACATAAGAACACACCACAAGCTTGCGAGAAAATGCACCCTGATTTTCATTATCGATGAGAAATTGATGTTACTGTAAATTCATGCTTTGTGTGTATGCTTTGTGATGAGGCAGTGATGTTAAATTGATTGAATTGAAATTGAAATGTTAGCCATGGTTACTGATGACAGATTGATGTTAAATTCATCTAATTGATGAGGCAATAATGTTAAATTCACCAATGGCTACTAATGAGGCAGTGATATTGAATTTACCCATGCTTACCGATTATGCAGGGCTGTTAAATTTACCAATGGTTACTGATGAGGTAATGATGTTAAATTCATCTATTGATGAGGCAGTGATGTTAAATCCTCTGAATGACAGCATCTGTTATTGCCCGTGGACGTGCATGTTTGTTTATGTGTGTGTGTGTGTGTGTGTGTGTGCGTGTGCGTGCATTCGTGCGTGTGTGTGTGTGCGCGCATGCTTGCGCTCGTGCGTGCCTGCGTGCGTGTGTGTATGTGTGTGTGAAGAGAAGAGGTATCCCTTTGGCGTCCTTAATGAGACATCTGAGGGGAGATAATTGGAGAGGAGTGTTCAAAATCTAACTGGAAGTGTGTGTGTGTGCGTGTGTGCGCGTGTGTGTGTGTGTGTTAATGAGAGGGGTGTTTGCGTCTCACAACAGAGGTGATGACCAGGCAGGGTGGCGAGGCTAGGTGGTGAGTGTGTGTGTGTGTGTGTGTGTGTGTGCGTGTGTGTGTGTGTGTGTGTGTGTGTGGTCATTAAGGGTGCTGTCTATCCTCCGCTGTGCCACTTTGCAGGCCAGATGGCAGACCAGGAGCCGAGGACACTTCCCACCTCACACACACACACACACAGACACACAGACACACACACACACACACACACACACACACACACACACACACACAAAACTAATTTCAGTTTGGATCAAACTTGTTGTGGGTTCTTGAGTTTTTAATGTTTTTCAGTAACACAGTCTGTCTACCTCATTGTAGACGGAGTAAATGGTGTAACCGCAATATAGTATCACGTTGTACTTACACCACAAATTAACTTTTATGTTTACTTTTGACACGTCCGTCTCTGAGCACCTAGGCAACCACCAGCATCTTCCCCGTGACGGAGAACTCAGTCTGCCGAGCCTTTCTCTGAACTAGCTCTACTTCGAACTAGCTCTACTCCGAACTAGCTCTACTTCGCACTAATTCTACTATGAACTACTATGAACTACTAGAAACCCGGATGTGGCGCACGTAGCTGCAGCGACTCCTTACTCTCCCAACTCGCAGTGTTTATTTTGTGTTATAATGTGTCATTCGAAATGTCTATCGTCGGAAACTATGTCGGAACGCATGTACAGTCGGCAACAGCTGTTGCAGATAAGAATGGACAACTCAAGCGATGTATTGGATATACCAATAGAGACACTGGAAGAACTTGGGATACTACGGCGGCATACATCGGACCCGTCTGCTTCGCCTACATGGAGACGGCGAAAGAGGTGCTCTAGAATTAGGAAGAGAGGCAAACGAGGTGGCGTCGAAACACGGCTTGCAGCCAACCCAACTCGTCCAGCAATACCATCAATTCTCTTGGCAAACGTAAGATCTATGGACAATAAGATGGATGACATACGGCTACTAAGATCAGCGAACAAAACTGTGAGGAACTGCTGTGTGACCGTGTTTACAGAATCATGGCTGAACGACGGCATACCCGACTCGGCTTTACAACTGGAGCAACTTACGTGCCACCAGGCGGACAGAGCCCTTGCAGAGAAAAAACGAGGGGGAGGAATATGTGTTTACACACATGATGCTTGGTGCAAAAATGCTACGGTGGTACAGAGACACTGCTCTCCACTAGTGGAGTTCATGATCATCAAGTGCCGACCCTTCTATCTACCAAGAGAAATATCCGCCATTCTACTGGTCGCAGTTTACCTCGCTCCTAGCAATACCACCAGCGCCAGAAGCGAGGCACTGAACGAGCTGCATCGGGGAATCAGTGAACAACAAGATGCACACCCAGATGCCTTCACAGTGGTCATGGGAGATTTCAACCACGGAAATCTCAAAACAGTTCTTCCAAAATTTCACCAACATGTTAACTTTCCAACAAGAGGACAAAACACCCTGGACTTTGTTTATACCCCAAAACAAGGAGCATACAAGGCAAAGCCCATCCCCCACATCGGCCTATCAGACCACCTAACGATTCTGCTACTGCCAGCCTACAGACAAAAGGTAAAACTCACCAAACCAGCTCTGAAGGAGGTGAGAAAATGGCCAGAAGGAGCCGTGTCACGACTACAAGACTGCTTTGAAACCACAGATTGGGACATGTTCAAAACAGCTGCCACCCACAGCAACCACATTGACATTGAGGAGTACACAGACACCGTGACCTCCTACATCACAAAATGCATTGATGATGTTACAGAAATAAAACGCATCACCACCAGGGCCAACCAGAAGCCATGGTTCACAGGAGACGTTCACAGACTGCTGAGGGCCAGAGACAAAGCCTTCAGAGCAGGAGACGTAGCTGGCCTAAAAGCAGCAAGAGCAAACCTGTCCCAGGGCATCAGGAAAGCAAAAAAGGAATACTCGGACAAAATAACAACACACTTCAAAGACAGCAGAGATGCACAGAGCCTGTGGCAGGGCATACAGGCCATCACGGACTATAAGCCCACACCACGAAGCTGTGACAACAACACCTCTCTGCTAAACGACCTGAACAGTTTCTTTGCCCGTTTTGAAGCACAAAATGACACTCATCCACAGAAAACTCCCCCTCCCCCCCATGATCAACCCCTGTACCTGTCCTCTGCCAGTGTGAAGAGGACACTGGCCACCATCAACCCACGCAAAGCAGCTGGCCCAGACAACATACCTGGCCGAGTGTTGAAGGATTGTGCAGAAGAGCTGAAGGATGTCTTCACAGACATCTTTAACATCTCTCTGGAGCAAGCAGTCATCCCATCACTTTTCAAAGCTGCTACCATCATACCCGTGCCGAAGAAATCATCACCATCATGCTTCAATGACTACCGTCCTGTAGCACTGACGCCCATAATCATGAAGTGCTTCGAACGGCTAGTCCTGTCACACATCAAAGCCACCCTACCCCCCACCCTGGACCCCTACCAGTTCGCATACCGAGCCAAGCGATCCACGGAGGATGCAATCTGCTCTGCCCTCCATCCAGCCCTCACCCACTTGGACAATAAAGACTCATATGTGAGAATGCTGTTCATTGACTTCAGCTCAGTATTCAATACCATAATACCACAACAACTCATCAGAAAACTGGACAAACTAGGTTTCAGCACCTCCCTCTGCAACTGGCTGCTGGACTTCCTGATGCAGAGACCACAAGCAGTACGGGTAGGGAATAACACCTCAAGCACCCTGACCCTGAGCACGGGGGCTCCGCAAGGTTGTGTTCTCAGCCCCCTGCTGTTCACGCTGCTGACACATGACTGCACAACGACCCACAGCACTAACCATCTAGTGAAGTTTGCGGATGATACAACACTGGTGGGCCTCATCACTAAGGGCGATGAGACCCACTACAGAGAAGAAGTAGACCTGCTGGCCAGATGGTGCAAAGACAACAACCTCCTGCTGAATGTCAACAAGACCAAGGAGATTGTTGTCAACTTTCAGAGGGTCCAAAAACAACTGCCACCACTGACCATCGACGGTGATGCTGTGGAGAGAGTGAGCAGCACCAAGTTCCTTGGAGTGCACATCAGCGACGACCTCTCTTGGACCACCAACACTACATCACTGGCGAAGAAGGCCCATCAGCGTCTCTACTTCTTGCGCAAACTAAAGAAGGCAAGTGCTACACCCTCCATCATGACAACATTCTACAGAGGAACCATAGAGAGCGTCGTGTCCAGCTGCATCACAGTGTGGGGAGGAAGCTGCACGGAGAAAAACAGGAAGACACTCCAGCGTGTTGTGAACACAGCGAAGAAGATCATTGGAGTACCACTCCCCTCCCTGCAGGACATTTACACCGCACGCCTCACCCGAAAAGCACTGATGATCATCAAAGACACAAGCCACCCTGCACACAAACTGTTCAGCCTCCTGCCCTCTGGAAAGAGGTACAGGCGCCTCCGTTCCCGTACCACCAGGCTTACAAGCAGCACAATGCATCAAGCAATCAAGATACTGAACACTCAACCCACTCTCCCTTCACTGTCAGCCTCTAGCCAGCCAGGCCACTGACAACGCTCCCCCCCCTCATCCCCACCACCATATCTGCGACTGAACACTCCACCTGCACTACTACATCTGTGACTGAACTTTCAACCTGCACTAACTCAAAACATACACATGCACACACACACACACACACACACACACACACACACACACACACACACACACACACACACACACACACACACACACACACACACACACACACACACACACACACACACACACACACACACACAAGCACACTGCACTTTCTGCACTAAACCCAAACATACACACACTGACACACAACTCATACTCACACACATACACACACACACACACACACACACACACATACACAGGTACACACACACAGACGCACACCGCACTTTCTACCTGCACTAAACACACACACACACACACACACACACACACACACACGCACACACACGCACACGCACACAAAACACATACAAACACACACACACACATACTGCTGCTGGTGTATTTAAATAAAAACCTTTTTTTAATTATTTATTTCTTCAAATGCTACTATTACTATGTCAGAACGCTATAAAGGACTTTTAGGAAAAAGAACAACAAAATACCTCCTCTTAATGTATGTTCTCTACAAGTCTTCTGTTGTCCAGTCTTGCACTTTAAATGTCTGTATGAGCAATGTCTACGTCCATACTGTCTATGTCCATGTATGAGTACTGTCTATGTCTATACTGTCTATGTCCTTACCTAGATTAGTCTATGTCTGCATGGGAGAGCAAGAAACGCAATTTCAAATTCTTTGTATGACCAGTGCATGTAAAGAAATTGACAATAAACTTGACTTGACTTGACTTGACTTGAACTAGCTCTACTCTGAACTAGCTCTACTCTGAACTAGCTCTACTTCGAACTAGCTCTACTCCGAACTAGCTCTACTTCGCACTAATTCTACTATGAACTAGCTCTACTCTGAACTAGCTCCCCTTCGAACTAGCTACCCTTCGAACTAGCTCTCCTCCGACCTACCTGTAGCTCTACTCTCAACTACCTGTACCTGTAGCTCTCCTCCGAACTAGCTCTCCTCCGACCTACCTGTAGCTCTACTCTCAACTACCTGTACCTGTAGCTCTCCTCACTAGCTCTACTCCGAACTAGCTCTCCTCCGACCGAGCACCCTCTGAACTAGCTCTACTTCCAA
>NC_085858.1:41646819-41669319 GCF_034702125.1 Engraulis encrasicolus | reverse complement strand
ATACGCAAGACTATGAATTTATTCATGAACTGAAGTTCACTATTGGCAGTAAAATGAAATCCACCAGACTATTTCCTCTGGAAGGCTTCCCAGCCTGCGAATGTGACATTCCCAGACACAAACGCAACATCCAGGCCCCAAAAGTTCACACCCATGGGTTGTTGGACCAATGGGCAATGCCAGTCTAAGCACGATATAATTTGGTTTAGCATTCTTTCGTTTAGTAACTAACAAAATGTAATATTGACTGAATAGAAAAGGCATTTCGCCAGAGCAAGGTACAGGTTTGTAACTTTCCTAAGAGGATAGTGCTTTGGGAATATAGCCATATCGCAACCCAGTAAGCAGTTCTCACAATAACAACACATAACAATAATGTACGCATCCATATTACAATACAAACACTCTGGATTAAAGTGTTCGTTTTCTGTTCACTACAAGTAAGTAAACATAATTGTAATATAACTCTGTTGTTGTACAGCATCATGGCTAGATCTGGACGAATTCGGGGCCAAAACGAGGCTAAATCTGGGCCAAAAAGTTGCTAAATTTGTGCCAAAGCGAGGCCAGATCAGGGCCAAAACGAGGCCAGATCAGGTCCAAGTCTGTGCTGGTCGTCTGTTGTCAGGGTGGGCCGCCATCTTGAAGAGACGTTGTCATGGTGACTGTCAGCGGAGTGTCCACACGTAAAAGCACATCACATACAGTACGTAGTTTCAAAACTCTGCACACACAACACACGTATAAGTACTGCACATAATCGTCACAAACAACACCTTGACGCCTTGCTCTACGAGCCCATTCACAGTCATCTCTCTGACAGTTCATAACCCTAATCTCATATACCGCAGTCTTTCCCACCTCCCCCCACCCATCATCTGGTTAACCCCTTCATGTCCTGTATGCTTCACATTCAACTCTGGCTTCAGCCAGTGAAAAGCCTGCACATCTGTGGCTGCAGCCAACGAAAAGCCCTGCATGTTTAGCAGAAGCCAATGAAAAGCCCTGCATGTGTGTAGCACTATCCCAATATCCAATCAGCAACTCGGCATGTGTGTAGCAGGAACCAATCAAAGTAGCTTTCTAGTGGCATTGGCAGTGCCATCCAGTGCTCTCATGTTCCATTGGCAGTACCATCTTAGTAGCAAGTAGGGTCCTTATGGTTGCCTGTATAACCCAGAGGGTCCATATGTATTTTAGTCAGAGCACACTCATGTCTGGACCATCCCATCTGACAGGACACTACGGGGCCTTTTAAAGTACCATCTACAGTCTCCTTTCATCATTAGTCCAATACCATTCAGAGTGCATTTGTGTCTGTTCGAGCAAGACCTCTTAGTAGCATTGGAGAGTACTGTAATATGCCCTCCATAGAGTCTTACACCCTTGTGTTGTTTGCACCACCCAGGTAGTCTTTATGCCATTTCGGCTGTACCATTCCGAGCCCGTTGGTGTCTTTCAGAATAGGACCATCTGAAGTACCATTTGCAGGAACAAACTTCAGATATCACTTTGGCAGTTCCATCTAGCCTGGGGAATCCCATGCTGCTTTGCACAACTGTTCCGTTCACTTGTGATTAGGTCTGTTGGTAACCACATATTCTTCAAGTCTGCCTGGGCAAAGCCTCAGTAAGTCAGTGCAAAGCTCTGTAAAATATTTCAATCTCCTCAGAGTTGAGTGGAATTGAGTTCTGTCTCTGTGCCAGTTCAAGAGTGTTGGGGGCGGGCGTGATCCACACTAACATCCTACAGGTGGCACACTGTCACCAGGTGTACAGTACGTATGTGACTCCGATCAGGTATGTGTCACTACACAGGTACAATATGCCATTCTGAACAGGTGTTTCACTGCCAATAGGTACAATATGTCACTTCCACAAGGTACATGTCACTCTCACACGGTATGTGTGACACACTGCCCACAGGTACGTATGTCACTTCCCACAAGTAGTGTATGTACTTTGTACTGTATTGTATGTCAATCTGGCCAGGTATGCACTGTATGTCACTGTCACCAGGTGTGTCATTGCCACCAGGTGTGTGTCATTTCCACCAGGTGTGTGTCACTGCTGTGTGTCAACGAGGCAGCTCAGGTGCTGATGCTGGGATTCTGGTAGGTGGTGTGTGTGTGTGTGTGTGTGTGTGTGTGTGTGTGTGTGTGTGTGTGTGTGTGTGTGTGTGTGTGTGTGTGTGTGTGTGTGTGTGTGTGTGTGTGTGTGAGAGAGAGAGAGAGAGAGAGAGAGAGAGAGAGAGAGAGAGAGAGAGAGAGAGAGAGAGAGAGAGAGAGAGAGAGAGAGAGAATGCAGGAATGTGATGTGGACAGTGGTGTGTGTGTGCATGTCTGTGAGTGTGAGTGTGTGTGTGTGTGTGTCTAGTATGTGTGTCCTCCATGAGATATTGCAGGTGGTTCGACTGCAGAAGTGCGATTTGGCCAGTGGAGGGTGTGTGTGTGTGTGTGTGTCTAGTATGCGTGTCCTCTATGAGATCTTGCAGGTGGTCCGACTGCAGGAGTGCGACGTGGCCAGCGGGGGGCGCAACAGCAGCTTGTTCTTCTTGGTGGCTCCGCTGCGCTTCTTGTTGCCCGCGGTAACGGCTGCCAACGAATAGGATCGTCCGTGCATCATACGCGCGTTCAGCCCCGTCGCCATGGAGAAGGACTTCAGGTGACTCTTCAGCGTCCGGGGCAACGGGAGCTTGTCGACCAGGTGGACGGGCGTACACGACACGATGGAGCGACAGCACAGGTCCTGAAGACTCAGAACTGGAGAGAGAGAGAGAGAGAGAGAGAAAAGGAGGGAAGGAGAGAGAGATCAATAGTTAACCAGGTGAACTGGGGCACACAACTCTAAGGAGCGACAACACAGGTCCTGCAGACTGGAGAGAGAGAGAGAGAGGGATGAGAGGGAGAGAGATATGGAGGCGGGGGGAGACAGAAATGAAGAGAGAAAGAGGGGGGGGAGAGGGAGAGAGATAAGGAGAGAGAGAGAGAAATGAAGAGAGAAAGAGGGGGGTGAGAGGAAGAGAGATAAGGAGAGAGAAGGAGAGGGGGATGAGAGAGAGAGAGAAAAAGAGAGCGAGAGCGAGAGAGAGAGAGAGAGAGAGAGAGAGAGAGAGAGAGAGAGAGAGAGAGAGAGAGAGAGAAGGAGACAGACCATTAGTTAACCAGTTGGCCACTTGGCCAGGGAAGACAACACAATGGGGTAACATCACAGGGTCCTCAAGAATGTCCGATATCATTCTAATGAAACTCTCACTCACATACATTCATTTCAATATAATTTGTTAAATATAAACATCTGGCACATGAAGGGTTAAAACACTGAGCACAGTTCTGCCTTTTCACCACTAGGTGGTACTGCAGACTACCGGTATGTGTCATTCTGGTTGCTATGTGGAGAATGACCATGTTTATTCTAGTCTTGGCTGCTTTCTGCCAGGTATTGCGAAACACAAACGCACACACAAATGCACACACACGGACAGACACACACATACACATGTACAGGTGCAGACTCTTTGAGAATGTGATTCCTAGATGCCAGATGAAATCCAACACACGCAATATGCACACACATTATACACACATACGGACGCAGACTCTGAGAATGTGATTGCTAGGTGAAATCCATCACATGTCCTGGTCCTTCCACATCTCTCTCTCCTCCCACTTGGTATTGCCAGATGGGAAATGCTGAATTATCTAACCAAAACCTCAAAATTATCGATTTTGAGGGCTTTTTGGGAGGGAATTAGACTCAAATTGTTGTTTAAGGCATCTACTACATACGATCACAAAAACATGATGTAGGATGATTTCGGAATTGTCGTTCAGTTCATTTAAAATGAAAAAAGTATAAATGAACTGAATGACAACTCGTACAGAGGACAAAATGGACAAAATGATGGTACAAATACGATACTTATCGTACATCTGGCAACACTCCTTCCTCTACTTCCCTGCCTCCTTCTCATATCCCATATCCCTGTCACAGGTGTGCACAGACAGGGACAAGGTGGTGCTAAAGCACCTGCCCCTTTGTCCTACTGGACAAAAACATGCCCTTTTTGAGCTCTTTTTTGAAGGTTTTTTTGTCACAATGTACTCTGGTCCATGCTGACATGATAGTCTAAAAATGCTTCACGATCAAAGGTGAAAGTGAAAGCCCAACTGGGAAACTCCAACTCCCATTGTCATTGTGACACACAGGGCTTAACACTAACACCCGCCAGGTAGCCAAATGCGGGTGAAAGTCGGCGTTGGCTAGTAGATACCGAAGGTTCACTAGCCATTCTGGCGGGTCCGTTACTATTCTGAATGACGAGGCACCGCATTTTGTAGTTTTTTTCTTCGGACCGTCTTTGCTACAAAAGCAATACAATGCGATTTCGCGAGCCTACAATACCCGAAGCACCTGTGTCACGTGTCACCTGTGTCTCACGCAAGCCATGAATCTGATAGAGCTAGTCTTGCGAAGAGGAGTGACAGCGAGCTACCGGGACATCAGCGTGCGTTTGGAAATGTCACAGGAAACCTTCACGTGAAAATAAAGTAGCGAAGTTCATCTCAACTGACCTGTTTTGCGATCTGTCATTAGTACAATACTTAGTAGTAGTGGACATTAAAATGACCAAAGCGAGAGGAAAAGTGAAAGTCTCAAGACTGATTAGCGCAGTGATAAGACAAGGACACATGCGGCATTAATAATGTTTGGTTTAAATTATTTTCTGATTTGCCTGTAGGCCTATGTCTTCATACCTTAATATTCCTCCATGTTTCTTGTGCTGTTGTTCCCGACTGTCAAACCGTTCTTAAAAAACGCGCAGTAGTAGCCTTCCAGACTGCACAAAAGCATCCCATTGCATGTCCCTTCGCAGGTGTCCGTCTCGCCTTGCGCCCGTTTGTATTTTAAACAACTCACTATTAAACGGAATGAAAGGAAGTCGTAGCCCCTTCTGTAGTTACCGCATCTGTGTGTGCTTTCTAGTGGATACTTTCATAAATATTCCAGAGGAGGTGTTATTCCACATCCATGACCGAGGACCATGCAGGCAAACTTGGCAATGACTTTACGCTATCTACTTTGCGCATCAATTTGGACGGCAACCTCCACAGATAGGCCTAGGCCTATATGATATGAAGAAGTCCCTCCAGATTAAAGACGAAAATATTTTGCTCTCGTGTAGCTTACATTTGTGCCCTTCCACAACACTGTGCTTGGTGTTTCTGCATGGTAAATATACTATAGGCCTAGGCTATGCCATTCCTCAGATCAGTAAATCTGTTCTTTGCATGACATGCATGCATAGACCAGTTAATAGGCCTAACAATTCTAATTATTAGGCCCTATAGCATATTATATTATACTGTATTATATTATATTGCTATGATGGTTAAGAAAATTATGGCTAGTGAAAAGGCCCAATGGCTAGTGAGTCAGGAAAACCACTATCCAAAATGGCTGGTAAGCGAAAAAGTTAGTGTCGAGCACTGGTGACACAGCACTCCATAGCACACAAGTGTTCACTGCACACTGCACACAACGAAATTGCATTCATGCCTCACCCGTGCAAGGGGGCAGCCCCCAATGGCGCCCCTAAGGGAGCAGTGCAGCGGGGCAGTACCATGCTCAGGGTACCTCAGTCATGGAGGAGGATGGGGGAGGGCACTGGTTAATTACTCCCCCCACCAACTTGGCGGGTCGGGAGTCGAACCGGCAACAAGTCTGACGCCCTAACCGCTTACCCATGACTGCCCTAAAGCATGTGAGAATAATGCCCTGATATAATATACAGCCTCTCATCTATAGCCTAGGCAGTGGGAAATTCCTAATGCCCCCAACCGAAATTCCAAATGCCACCACAGAGTGCATTGAGACAAATATGACACATAATGGCCTGACAGATGATAGAGATATCTATAGGCAACGGCAGAAATTGTATGTGCAAGCAAATATGCTGTGCCGTAAATGTAGTATGTGCTCTGTGACAGTCAAGATATCACTCTTCAAAGCATTGTGGCCTACTGACTTTCTAAGTGACTGATTTACAATGACTTGTCTTGTAGACAGCTCTGTGGGGGAGGGAGAACGGATGTTGTAAAGGATGTAGATTTATGATAGACTGTAAAGGATGTAGATTTATGATACTGTTGAGACCAGAGCTATGCTTTGGGGTGTTGCAATACGTTTGGTGATGAGTTTAAATTGACATTCCCTTCACAGTCTGCCTGCTAGACTCACAGCACACCAAGTCTAAACACAGCGAAGACACACAGAGTTCAGAATGGAGAGGTCAGAGTGCATGAGGGCATTTCTGCTGCTGGTTTTCATCTCTGCTGTCCACCTTAGCCCTGATCCTATTCTCACATTTGGGACTAAAAGAGAAAGTGCTGTATTTTTCAATGAAAAATATGTCATGGGGCTGGATTACTGGTTGCTGTACAGGATTGATGAAGATGGAGATCGACTTCTGTTCAACTGCTTACAGCCAGACAGCCCACAACCAGATGGCTACGACATCACCTGCCCAGGAGCATACTGGGGTTTTATATTAAACAACCTCGCCATGTCCCATAGTGGAGACTACAGGGTGGAGGGAATGGAGAGAGGACACAGTAGCCCATTAATCAGCACCGTCTACCGTCTCACTGTCTGTGCAGAAGGTAATGTGGACTTGCCTTGGACTTCTGTCATTAGAAATGGCAGTGCTGTAATTTGTGAGTTTGATTCTGCACAGGGAAATGACAGCAGTCTGCAGCTGTATGAAATCGATAGTATATTGTATGTTTGGCATTATCTGGACTCTTACACTCTGGTCCTGGACACCAGCTCCTCTCTGGAGCCCCTCGTGCCACTCCAGAGAGCCAGGCTGCAGGTGGACCCCAACAGCTCTGTGGTCACACTGTCGGAGATTATGTGGAAGAACAGGGGTCTAGACAGTCCAGTTTTATGCACAATGTGGAGAGGAGGTCAGTGTCAACGGGCTAAACGGCAGTTGCTCATACCTACTACCCAAATTATGACTAGTCATGAGAATGAGAATGTCACTCTGCCTTGCCGTGTAAAACAGGACGTCCACTGGTCTACACCCACTGGAGAGGTCAGAATCAGCAGCAAGCAGACCCGCCCACAGGAAGTGATGC
Source organism: Engraulis encrasicolus (assembly GCF_034702125.1). Classification (NCBI taxonomy): domain Eukaryota; kingdom Metazoa; phylum Chordata; class Actinopteri; order Clupeiformes; family Engraulidae; genus Engraulis; species Engraulis encrasicolus. Next base: position 41,662,178 of record NC_085858.1, on the reverse strand, counting down.
ACATGCTGAACGGTAGCCAGTCTGCAGACTATTCCCTCATCATTCCCTCTGTGTCCCACCACCATGCTGGGTGGTACAGTTGTGGAAATTCAGATTCATTCATGACTGAAATCTTCCTTTCAGTTTGTGTTGAATTCTCCCCTCTGAAAGAGATGTTCTCTCATGGTGAAAGTGTCTTCATGGATGCATATGTAAATGACTCTAAGCATTTGTGGAGGGTACAGTGGTTCCGTCAGAAAGGGCCACAGCCACAGATGCTGTTCATAGAGTCAATTGTCAAATCGTATGCTGACTTGTATGATGTGAATGACGTGCGTATGCCTGAGGATCTGGTGGGCCGAGTGACTGAGTTCAACTCCAGCACGTCTCTGAACATCTCCAGCGTCACAGCAGAGAACAGTGGGCTGTACACATGGAGAGTAATAGAATATCACCCCTTTAGCGTCACCTCTCGTCGCTTCGTTTGTCATGAGGGGAGCATCCGCCTTGTGTACAGGGAAACGTTTGGGGCACAGTCCGTTCTACAAGGCGTATGGTCCACTGCTGGGCTGTGTGCTGCTGGGGCTGGTGGCTGCTGTGATCTGGCTCAAGCTGAGGAGCAGAGGAGGAGCGCTGACCCCTGGTGGTCAGGAGATGGAAATGCAGGACATTGGAGACGAAGACGATGACGAGGAGGAGGCTGAAGACAGTGTCTGATTTCAACACAAATCTCTCCTGTGTATGTGTGTGCCTGTGTTCTCTCCTGTGTATGTGTGTGCCTGTGTTCGCGCCTGTGTATGTGTGTGCCTGTGTTCTCTCCTGTGTATGTGTGTGCCTGTGTTCGCGCCTGTGTATGTGTGTGCCTGTGTTCGCGCCTGTGTATGTGTGTGCCTGTGTTCTCTCCTGTGTATGTGTGTGCCTGTGTTCTCTCCTGTGTATGTGTGTGCCTGTGTTCTCTCCTGTGTATGTGTGTGCCTGTGTTCGCGCCTGTGTATGTGTGTGCCTGTGTTCTCTCCTGTGTATGTGTGTGCCTGTGTTCGCGCCTGTGTATGTGTGTGCCTGTGTTCTCTCCTGTGTATGTGTGTGCCTGTGTTCTCTCCTGTGTATGTGTGTGCCTGTGTTCGCGCCTGTGTATGTGTGTGCCTGTGTTCGCGCCTGTGTATGTGTGTGCCTGTGTTCGCGCCTGTGTATGTGTGTGCCTGTGTTCGCGCCTGTGTATGTGTGTGCCTGTGTTCTCTCCTGTGTATGTGTGTGCCTGTGTTCGCGCCTGTGTGCGTGACTCTGCCGTAATAATTTGGAGATGTTCTTTTATTTTACTTTTATTTTTCATAAAATTCTTTTGTGATTCTTATCATTGTAATCGGATTGTCTTGATGCTGTGAAATGAATGTGTGTAATCCACATAGTGTTGTGTTGTGTGTTGTTTCTGTATATTATGTTGCTGAGTGTCTTCTGGACTAAGTGGGGCTGCCACCTGTATGATTCTCTGGACATTTGACAATAAAAAATAACAAAACTAATAAATACTAAAAACAAGTTTTGATTTTATTTCTGTTTTTAAATTACAAAAGCACCATTATCTCCTTAGCACAGCACTGTTGGAAATGGGTAATGCATTGCAAAAGTAATAAAGTGCACAACTTTTTGCTGCAACTCAGTAAGCCATTGTAATATTGTAATATACAGTTACAATACATTTTACCATAAACTAGATTTTAATGGCGTTCAGTGTGGTTGGTCAGAAAGAAGCTATTGCTGATCATGCTACCCTTTAGTCATGCTACATTTTAGTCTTACACTGTAAATATATTTAGTTATTTTAACAAGAGTAAACTCAAGTAAGAGTAAATTTCAGTTAACTAAAGTAATGCAAAAGTAGTGTAGCAATGTCTTGCATTTCAAATCTTGTAAATGTAATGAATTACAAGACAGTAACATATAATTAGAATTGCATTATAGTTTTTGAGTAACTTGCTGATTGCCACCTAAATGGTAATGACCAAGTCCTGATTGGTTACGTAGTCTCTTACAGGCAAAATGCCAAAAACACTGTGGGCTTCTCTGCAGTAAGCAGCTACAATGGCTACAAACCGTACATGGCTACACACTTTAACCTGTAATTTGAGGAAGAGGACAATATGGTGTGTGTGTGTGTGTGTGTGTGTGTGTGTGTGTGTGTGTGTGTGTGTGTGTGTGTGTGTGTGTGTGTGTGTGTGTGTGTGTGTGTGTGTGTGTGTGTGTGTGCGTATGCGCGTGTGTGTATTGGGATGTGTGTATTGGGCGTAAAAACTTCTAAACATCCTGTTTGAGACACTTCACATTAGTGTCTCAACAGCAAAGAGAGAGGAAATGAGATGACCAAAGTTGATAAGCATTATCCTCTGATGCGGGTGTCTATCTGTGATCTCACATACATGCAACCCTCTGATCTAAAGTCCATCTCCTTTATTAGGCCTTGGCTGCCCCTCACACTACAGTATAATGAGTGCTCAAATATATATATAAAAAAATCAGACACCTTTGACACCTCTCTGCATGCCGTACCTGATGAGCACTATGTGTGTGTGTGTGTGTGTGTGTGTGTGTGTGTGTGTGTGTGTGTGTGTGTGTGTGTGTGTGTGTGTGTGTGTGTGTGTGTGTGTGTGTGTGTGAACCCGCACGCGTATGTGTGTGTTGTGCTGTGTTCCGTATCACAGCATTCCCCAGGTGTATCTAAGATCCTTGCTTTGCTGAAAAATGTGTGAAATATCAAACAATAGTTCATGTATTGACAGATAGGGGCAACAAAACATCCATGGTGGCACTTATCTATGGTAGCCTAGGCCATGTTCATAGGCTGTGTGTGAGAGGACTGCAAATAGCCGGCCTAAATAAGAAAAAAAGCAAAGCACCTAGCTATGCAGTTATAGGCAGTTTGCATATATGGAGAAGGAGATGCCACTTGTATCCTTGAAGAGGCTGTAGATCACTATCATTTTGTTTTTTATGTAAAAGACACATTATTGTTTATTTAACATTGTTTGGGGCGCTGTTGTATTGTTTTCTCAATAATTATTGGTCCTCCCAAATAAACGAATCAAACTGTGTGTGTGTGTGCGTGTGTGTGTGTATCTCACCTTTGCTTGGTCTCCATAATCTCTGCATGCCGTGCCTGGTCAACACTATGCGTGCCAGCTCGGTGAAGGACTCTGTGATGTTGAAGTTGCAGAGAGGGCTGACCTCGAAGAACGTCACGCCCAGCCGCTCCGCGTACATCTGGGCATGCTCCGTGGTCACCTGACGCTTGTACGCCAGGTGTAGACGGTTGCCGACCAGGATCTTAGGAACACCTGGGGCATGCTGGGATACATAACACACACGTACATGGTCTATGTTTTATTTGGGTAACCATGAAAACCTTGGTTCCTGACTAACCATGGATCATGGTTGTTCATGATTTTCATGTTTTTTTAAAACCATGCTAAAAAAACATTTTTGAGCTTTTTTAAGGTTTTGCACAACGTCTACTTAAATGGTTCCTGTGTCTGCATACTTTGACCTATCATGAAGTGGCTGGTACCATTTGAACGTAGAGACTCTGTAGAATCCACAGGAAGTGACAGGAAGATTTTGTGATGTACTGCCAAGGACTTACAGGGGTTAGAACATCTTTTTTCTGAAATGCGGTCATGAAGACCCCCTGGAAAGTACTACATTTCAGCAGTTTAGCTGATACATTTGGCCTTGGAAACACATTTAACACTTATTCACAGGTCTACTGAAGCTGTTTGGCAAACGGGAACTTGTTACAACTAGTCTGGGACCCAAAGTCCCAAAATTGGGTTGGACCTGACACGGCGCGTTATACTTTTTATTTGTGATTTTTTTGATAGTTCTATCCCTTTGGACAAATAATTGGAGGGTCTGCTCGGTCGGAAATATCGCGAAAAAAAGTTGTGCCTATTTTAATGCATGTACCCTTCATTTTTCGAGATAAATTTCTGAAAAATGAAAAGTAACCTGAAATCCTTGGTGGCTTGGGTAAGCTGTCAAAAAAGACTTTCCTAGTGCACAGGACACAACTACTAACTACACTCAATTAAGAAAATATTGTTAAACCACATTTGAACATGATTTTGTCTCAATTTTATGCCATAAAAATAGGCGTTTTTTTCCCCTTTTTTGCTATATTTTAGACTTTTCTTCATCTGCAATCAGGTTTTTTGTCAAGGTTTGACACCAAACAATATGCCATTCTTTTTATTAAGCACTATACTGATTCCATAGCAAAAACTATAAAAATACAACCAAAATCGATGGATCTGTGTGACTTCAACTCTAGTTTGTGATCAATAGGCCCAGAAACTCAATAGACTTTCCGGCTACAATCAAAATGCTGAAAAGCACACTGAATACTTCACAATATGACATACATCCTCACGTGCACACACACACAGACACACAGACACAGACACACACACACACACACACACACACACACACACACACACACACACAGTAATCTGGGCATCATACAATGATTTGCACCCCCCACAACGTACATATGTAGGCCTACTATGTACAGTACCGTACATCACCTGTATATACTTAACAACTTTGTGGATTTGACAGTGAGCTATTTTCACAGAAGGGGGAGATGGCAGACGTTAACAACTACCATTGGACACCCAGCGTACCTTCTGCCATCTGCAGGCACAGTATACCAGAGGAAAGCCTAGAGACTACTCTCAAAATTGTGAAAAATACACTGTGGAGTACACATTGTTTTAATCCTGAAGGAAATTAAGGTATTGAGCAGCATACATAAATAGATATGAAAAACACAATACTGTACATATTATTGCACAACATATTTAACATATAACACACATTTAACTATAAGTCAGTTCACACAATCACACACATACTGTAATACACATCATATCGCACATACAGCAGTATGTCATGGAGATGAGGTTCTAGTGATAAAATGTCCATTCATTACCAGAAATAGCTCACTTCTGGCTTGAAAGTTGTGGGTCCTCATCTTCCAGTCTTGGTATAGGAGAGGGTGGTGTTACCATAAGAATATGTAGGCCTATCATATTCAAGCAGGCACAAATGCATATGGTGCATACTATGAGGTCACACTCAATCTGCAATATCTGGACTTTTTCCATCCAATGTTGCTTTAAGTTTTCACCAAGGTATTGTGTGATGGTAGAATTTGAACACTGTATTAAGCTTTCTCCAACCAAACTCAAGATTCTGAATGAGATTGAGATCTAAACTCTAATACCAATTATGTTCCCTGAACCAATAGGTGCAACAACTCGTTTTTAACTTCTTAAAACTTCTTTAAACAAAAGACCATATAATGTCATGTAAAATATGCTAGTCTGTTTGAGGGGTTCAAAATAATCGCTGAAATATTTGGTGACAGGTCTAGTTTCCTGTTTCCTGTCTAAGAATGAGGAAAGCTGAATCAATATGTAATTAAGCGGGCTTGCGGAGCAAGAGCAGAGCTCTTGCAGAGCAAGGCCCGATTATAGTAATCTCTAAGTCCTGTTTCTTATTATCGTTCTTGTGCAGGGCAGCAGCAAAATAGAAAATGGATCTCCTCCTAGGCCTTTCGAGATAGAGACACCGTTCAAACACTAAAACGACCGGCTCGGCTTGGAGATCGCGTCTCGTTATAGGCTTCTCCGTGTCTCTTGTCGTTTTCCCGTTTTTGGCGATTTTGTGAAAGCCTGGGTCTCCATTGAAAACTATGGTGGAACCTTCATGAACCAAAGTTCCGCCACTCTAGAGATTAGAGTGTAGAAGGCTTTTTCGGTCATAAAACATCAACACTTTCACCTAGAAGTTTAGTTGACGCGTTGTTAGCGAGCTCTATGGGATGTCTCCAAATTGTGAAAGTTTCATCTCCCAACTCCCAATACTTTTTAAATGGCAGGTTTGTAAAAAAAAACAGACCTGGCTCTATGGAGAATCCCAGTCTTTGGAAAAGTGCATTTTTCAAGAGATCAGCGCATGTCCCACACGGAGGTCCATTTGTGCCTGAAAAATTTAACCTATAAACTTCATTCAAAGACTGTTAGAAACATCACAAGCATGGACTCCGATCTGTGAAAAGGACACGTGCCAACTCCTTTTAGTTTTTTTACAAACGATGTTGTAAAGACAAAAAACTCATTCTCATTTTCTCCCCTGTTAAAGGCTCAATACTAACTGTCTTTCAGTCAATCACAACAGGTGCAGCCAGTGAAGGATTCCATTTCAACTGTCACTGTCTCAAGATTCCATTCTTAACGAGCAGGTGCAAGCAAGCATTCTAGAAGTCCATTGTTCAGCTCTGCAATGCAATGTAATATAGTCTTGCTGGACTATGCATGACAATTAGCTGCTTGGCTTAGTGGTAATGCATGCTGCTGCATTAGAGATATGGAGGTTGAGGGTTCGAAACCCACATGAAGCAATGTTGATTTTCTAAATTATATCATATGCAGCGTTCCTTGGCCGACTTAAAATGCCATACATGTATATCATTTAGTATGGATGGCAAATGTGCTGAATTACAGATATTGAGGTTGGGGGTTCGAAACCCAGTCAAAGCCATGTTGATTTTCAAAATTACATCATATGCAGTGTTCCTTGGCCAACTTAAAGTGCCATGTATGTCATTTAGTATGCATGGCAAATGTGCTGGATTACAGATATGGAGGTTGGGGGTTCGAATCCCAGTCAAAGCCATGTTGATTTTCAAAGTATATCATATGCAGTGTTCCTTGGCCAACTTAAAATGCCATGTATGTCATTTAGTATGAATGGCAAATGTGCTGAATTAGGATATGGGGTTGGAGGTTCGAACCCCAGTCGAAGCCATGTTGATTTTCAAAATGATATCATATGCAGTGTTCCTTAGCCAACTTCAAATATCATGTATCGTATGTCATTTAATATCAATGGCAAAGGGGTTGGATTACAGATATGGAGGTTTTGAGTTCTAATCCCGCTCGAAGCCATGTCGATTTTCAAAATTATATCATATGCAGTGTTCCTTAGCCAACTTAAAATACCATGTATGTCATTTAGTATATCCCCAAAACGCAGAGCTACAGCACTTTCAAGATGGCTGAATCCAAGATGGCTGAATTGTTTGGCCCATAACTTCTGACTGGGTGGATGGATTTTTCCCAACATTTCTTTTAGCTTTGTTTTCTCAATAGTACTTTTTTTCATCTCTGCCCCAAAAGGCAAGCCCGCTTCCAGCATTTTCTGTGAGAATGCATTTCTAGTTCTATATATATTTTTAAATACAGGCATATTCATCAGGCTCACATTTTAATGAGACATCATTGGTACACATGGATTGTCCACCACAAAGTCTAGACCTCCTCACTGAGAATCTTTGGGATATCCTGGACAAGGCGTGGCATAGTGCCCAGACTCTACCATCATCCATATAAGATCTTGTATTGGTGAAAACTTGGTGAAAGTAAGTCCAGACTTTGTAGAAGTTTATTAAGACAGTACAACACCAAATTTGTATCATAATCAAAGAAAAGGGCAGTCATACAACATAACAGTGTGTGAGACCTTTTTGATGCTGATGTTTTAGGCCACACTGTGTAGACCCCTCTCTTATAGTGTGGAGGGGTGGTTCTCCTAAAGTTATCCACCTGTCGCCTGTACTCCCCCTCCAGCCCACCCTTGATCCACCTCACAATTGCAGTGTCATTATGGAAACTTGCATCTGGTAGGTATAAGTGCTGTAGCAAAAGTAGGTATAGAATGAACAATACCAAGGAGAACACCATTCTTTGTGGCACTCCAGTGCTGCTGACCACAATTCTGTATCCACCATCTGCAGAAGCGTGTCTCTCAGCAAGAGTGGCTGTATGTTGGAGGCACTACTGGAGAAATCAAAGAGCATTATTCTCACACTGTCACTACCTACACTACCTACCTACACTGTCACACTAACACTGTCTCCTTTGTCCAAGTGAGAATGTGCCCTATGTAGTAGTAACTTACAGGATAACATCCACAACTCCCACATTCTCCTGGTAAACTAACTGTATGGAATCCAATGCATGGCGAACCTGGGTTTTCTTTGTGTAGAGCAGCAGTACTCAGTCAGATGTCTTCATTATGTGAGCAGCTGGTCTGTAATCATTGGGGTGTGGCTTTTTGGGGACTGGTATGAGGGATGAGGTCTTCTACTGTAGGTACAATCTATAGCGCCTTAATCATTTATACACTCTTGTTGACGATGTGTTGCTGTGGCTCAGCTACCTCTTTTGCACATGTTTTAAATATTACAGGTTTGAGGCCCAAAATACACAGTACATCAATATGTACTGTAAAATACACAGTACATCAATATTTCACTACAGCACACTTCATATACAGTACATACATATAAACAGGGAAGGACCTTATACCAGTGTTCCCAGTGTGCACAGACATGTCCCTCTTTGACCTGGATCAACTAATTGTGGTATCAGTTTGAAATAGGTTAACTTATGTAACTTTTGTAGTGCAGGGATGGAATAGCCAGCATAATGGCTTGGAAATATCACACTCTTCCCTGCTCACGTTGGCATCAGCCTCCAGTGTATCATTCAGCATCATGCATTCAGTATCATGCAACACAGATATGTTGTGGTATTTGCTACCTAGCTGTTAGATAGACGGAAAGGAGGAAACTGTGTTACATTATCACACTCTTCCTATCATTATTATTAATGTCAGACTACCCCATAATCATAACAAATATAAAGGAGCTGTTGGAACCAACTGTTAATTGGAGATAGAATGGTATGGTTGGCTGCATATAACAAGTGATTAATCATCACCAACTATACCACCTGTTTGGAATACCTAGACAGGTAATCGATATAAGCATTAAATAAGGAGATAAAATTCCCCTCTGTCGTACCCTGTTGCTGACATTAAAACGTGTAGATAGGATGTTCGCCCATTTAACATGCACATGTTGGTTAGAGTACCAGTAGGCTAAACGTTTTACCAAACTACTGGGAACTCCTCCATGCAGAGGTTGAGATAGTCAGCAATGAAATTATCTCCTCCTACGTTTTCGCTGTACTGCAGAACAGAACATTCAGTGGACTCAAAGCAGTATCTCAGCGCTCCTTCTGCTTCTGGTGTCCACATCCTGACAGTGCGTGTGGTAGTAGATAGTACTAATCTCTGGTAGAAGAGACACTGAGATTCAGGTAGAAGGCACATAGTTGGGCCTTACTGACCACTGAGCCTATGTGAATACTCCAGGACAGGTCTTCAGCTGCAGTGTCCTCCAGGGATTTAAAGATGCTGACCGTCTCCACCACCTACGAGTCACCACTACATGGGTTTGTGATTGTTTTTGTGAAAGTCCACAATGATTCCCTTGTTGTTTTTGTGAAAGTCCACAATGATTCCCTTGTTGTTTTTAGGCTCCAGGACAGAGCTGTTGTTTTTACACCATGACGGCAGATGTTCTGTCTTGTTCCTGTAGTCTGTCTTGTCTTCATTCATAATTAGTGTGACATTATGTTAGCGAATGAGGAGAAAGAGGCAGTTGTGGGTGAACAGGGTGTAGAGTAGAGGGCTTAGCTAACGCCCTTGCAGTGTGCTGGTGTTGATAGCAAGAGGGAGCAGTTAGAGAGGAAATCCACAGTACATGATGGTTGGTCAGTGGGGTTTAGAACAAAGACTCTGAGGCTGGATGGTGCTGAAGGTTGAACTGTAATCCAAAATTGTGCATATGTGTTCCTCAGCTTCATGTTCTCCAGTAGTATGAAGCATACTGGTGATGGTGTCCTGTGTAGAGCAGTTTGCCCTGTATGCAAACTGAAATGGGTTATGTTATTCCTGAAAATATTGGCTTTCCAGAGGGTGACCATACTGCAGAGTGGCAGGTCTGTTAGGTGTTTAATGGTAGTTGTGTAGGCCTGCTTTTCCCCCTTCTGTGTAAGTAGCTCACTGCGTCACATCCAGGAAGTAAGTTAGGCCTATGTATGTGTGGGGTATGTTCAGGTGTGCAGGGTGTCACCTGGGGTGAACATCATTGAAGGATCCCCAGATTGTGTGTGTGTGGGTGGGTGTGTGGGTGGGTGGGTATGTCATATTGCTCAGTATTCAGCATGCCTTTCAGCATTTTAATTGTAGCCTGAATTTCTATTGACTTTCTGGGCCTGTTGATCACCAACTAGAGTTCAAGTCCCCACAGATCCATTGATTTTGGTTGTATTTTCATAGTTTTTGCTGTGGTATCACTATACTGCGTACTAAAAAGAATGGCATATTGTCTGATGTCAAACCTTGGAGAAAAACTTGATTGCCAAAGAAGAAAAGTTGAAAATATAGCAAAAAAGTGAAAAAACGCCTAATTTTATGACATAAAAATGAGCCAAAATCATGTTCAAATGTGGTTTAACAATATTTTCTTTATTGAATATAGTCAGTAGTTGTGTCCTGTGTACCAGGCAAGCCTTTTTGGACAGCTTAACCAAACCACCAAGGATTTCAGGTCATTTTTCATTTTTCAGAAATTTCTCTCGAAAAATGAAGGGTACATACATTAAAATAGGCACAACTTTTTTTCGCGATATTTCTGACCGAGCAGACCCTCTAATTATTTGTCCTAAGGGATAGAACTATCAAAAAAATTACAAAATAAAAGTATAACGCGCCGTGTCAGGTTCCTCCCATTTTAAAGCACTTTTGAGGGTTTGGGTCCCTGACTAAACTATGTATGACCTTTCCCAAGACAATTATGTGTGGATATACACATGCGTTTTGCCTACACGCCCACACACACATACACACACTCACGCACACACGAACACACACACACACACACACACACACACACACACACACACACACACACACACACACACACACACACACAGGCACAGACAGGCACACACACTGGCACACACACACACATGCACGCACACACGAAAGCACGCACGCACACACAAAAGCACGCACGCACACACACACGGACAGACACACACACACTCACTCACGCACGCAAACACACACAAACACACACGCACACGCAGACACAGACACACACGGGCACACACACACACACACACACACACACACACACACGCACACGCACACACACACACACGCACACGCACACGCACACTACCCCTGGCCTTAATGTGATATTTAGTTTCTAATATGTGTATTTTACCTCATCAATCTCTTTAATCCACCTGTCGATGCCGTCAAACGACCAGCGATTAGTGATGTCATACACCAGGATTACACCCTGTACAGAGATGGGGACAGAGACAGATAGAGAGAGAGAGAGAGAGATGTCATAGTTCATCTGAAACTGCATACAGTGTTACATTGAGATTGGCCTAACATGAGCAATGTTAGCAATGTGTGTGTGTGTGTGTGTGGGGGGGGGGGGAGAGAGACGGTTTACACACCTGCGCCCCCCGAGAGTACGATCTGAAGATGGTGCAGAACCTTCCCTGGCCAGACGTGTCCCTGTAAGACACACACGCATGCACGCACGCACCCACGCACGCACACAGAATAAAGGAAAGGAGGGGAGAGGAAAGATTACATTACACTTATATTACACTTAGCTGACACTTTTACTCTTGCGACCTTGCCTAAGCAACTTTCAGTTATGTAAAGGGCATTGGTTACAGTCCCTGGAGTAATGTTAGGTAAGGTGCCTTGTTCAAGGGCACTTCAACCATCAAGTTGTAGGCCTAACCATGATGCCATGGCTGCCCGAAGAGAAGAGAAGAGAAGAGAAGAGAAGAGAAGAGAAGAGAAGAGAAGAGAAGAGAGGAGAGGAGAGGAGAGGAGAGGAGAGGAGAGGAGAGAAGAAGAGAAGAGAAGAGAAGAGAAGAGAAGAGAAGAGAAGAGAAGAGAAGAGGGGAGAAGAGAAGAGAAGAGAAGATAAGAGGGGAGAAGAGAAGAGAAGAGAGGAGAGGAGAGGAGAGGAGAGAAGAAGAGAAGAGAAGAGAAGAGAAGAGAAGAGAAGAGAAGAGAAGAGAAGAGAAGAGAAGAGAAGAGGGGAGAAGAGAAGAGAAGAGAAGAGAGGAGAAGAGAAGAGAAGAGAAGAGAAGAGAAGAGAAGAGAAGAGAAGAGAAGAGAAGAGAAGAGAAGAGAAGAGAAGAGACGGGTATTGTCCATTTTTCGAGGATATCACGTCATTGCGACTCCCCAAGGACTGTTCCAAAGTGAAGTATACTTCAAAATTGACCAATTGCCGCGCTCTTGATTCATAGAACTTCCAAGGCTGGATCCTTGCCGTGAGAAAATACCCAGAATCCTTTGGGTGTCCATGTTCGCATCAGGTTTTTTATTACAGGTGTGGGACAATATGTGGTATGCTGTTGTTTCGAAGGTGTAAAAATCAACACAACTTGGTCATTGTTTGTGCCCATTACGTTTGAGTTGCATTTCACAGTATTTGGCTATGGACAATTTGTGCACTGTTATGAACTGATATCAACGTTCTGATAGTTTTGTTGTACTTTTTAACTATCACCACTACAGATATACAGCCAAACAGTCCTGATTACAGTTCAAAATCAGTTAGAAACAAGTGTGCAGTGGCCAAAACCGAACTGATATGATGTTCACTTCCTTAGTTCCAAGCTTGTTCCATTCACAGTTGTTTGAGATCCCTGTGAGGCGTGTGAGTTGCTTGTGAGTAACCAGAGTCAGAGATGCCGATGGTGTCTATGGTAACCAGTCTAGTGATGCTGAGGGTGTCTATGATAACCAGTCTAGTGATGCTGATGGTGTCTATGGTAACCAGAGTCAGAGATGCTGAGGGTGTCTATGGTAACCAGTCTAGTCAGAGAAGTGATGATGGTGTCTGTAGTAACATGTCTAGTCAAAGATGCTGATGGTGGCTATGGTAACCAGTCTAATCAGATGGTGATGGTGTTTCTATAGTGACCAGCCCAGACAGAGATGAAGATGGTGGCCATGGTAACCAGTCTAATCAGATGGTGATGGTGTTTCTATAGTGATCAGCCCAGACAGAGATGCTGATGGTGGCTATGGTAACCAGTCTATCCAGTGATGTCAGAGTGTGATGTTTCTATAAGTATGGAACACACCTAGGAGTTGATGCCATACACATACAGTATGTCATCTGAGAGAAAGCACATATGTAGAAGTACTTATTCACTTGAATGTGGCTCTGTGTGCTTGTGTGTGTGAGTGTGTGTATGTGTTGGTGTGTGTGTGAGTGTGAGTGAGTGAGTGAGTGAGTGAGTGTGTGTGTGCGTGCGTGAGTGCGTGCGTGCGTGCGTGTATGTGCGATCTACCAGAGTTGGAGTTTGACCCGTCGGCCGTCCAGCAGAATGGTGGTGGTCTTGTAGTCGATACCTGCAGACAGAAGAAAACAACTCTAAGTGAAACAAGAAGATGACACGAGAGATAAAGACAAACAGAATGATCATCACCATCAGCTGCAATGTGTGTGTGAGAGAGAGAGAGAGAGAGAGAGAGAGAGAGAGAAAGAGAGGGTGAGAGAGAGAGAGAGAGAGAGAGAGAGTAATAGAGAGATAGAGAGGAAGAGAGGAAGATAGATGGTAAGAGAGAGAGAGAGGAAGAAAGACAGAAAGTGACTGAGAGAGAGAGAGAGTGAGAGAGAGAGATCTACATCCTCCTCCCCCATCAGTTGGTTGTCGTGGTAACCGTCTCCTTCATATGTGGACAGAGACACGGCATACTGTACATCACATGACTTATTCACACACACACACACACACAAACGCACACACACACACACACACACACACACACACACACACACACACACACACACACACACACACACACACACACACACACACACACACACACACACACACACACACACACACACACACACACACACACACACACACACACACACACTGTACGCAATGTAAATGTCCTGGATCGCTGAGTGCCAAGTCAGAGAGATATGTTGAGGATGAATCAGAAAGACCACGCATGTCCGGTACACACACACACACACACACAGAGTCATCGGGTCATCGAGTAACTGCCTTCCGTTTCGAATCCAGCGTGTGTGTGTACACGTAAAGAGTAGATGAGTGTTCAGCTCCAAGTCCACCGGCTGCGGGGCCCAGCTGTGAGGCCCAGCTGTGTGTAGTACACACACACACACACACACACACACACACACACACACACACACATAAAGTGGGGGCCGGGGACCCCTGGGGGGCCGCAAATGAATGCTAGGGGGTGCGCGGAAGGTTGTCAGGAAAAGTATAGCACATCAAAATGAATAATTCATGAATTAATGTGTACAAAAATAAAACACAATCAGCTAAACAATATTCCCATTATTTAAAAACTGCATAATAATCTATTGCAACCAACATTATAGTCAGTTTATATATCCCAATGGGACACTGAAACACACACATGGTCGTGAAAGGGGGTGCTGCGCAGAAAAAAATAGTAGCACGACCCATGTAAAGGGGGCCTTGGCTGGAATTTAACGGTATATGGGGGGCCTTGGCTGGAATTTAACGGTATATGGGGGGCCTTGGCTGGAATTTAACGGTATATGGGGGGCCTTGGCTGGAATTTAACGGTATATGGGGGGCCTTGGCTGGAATTTAACAGTATATGGGGGGCCTTGGCTGGAATTTAACAGTATATGGGAGGCCTTGGCTGTAATTTAGCAGTATAAGGGGGCCTTGGCTGGAATTTAACGGTATATGGGTGGCCTTGGCTGGAATTTAGCGGTATATGGGTGGTCTTGGCTGGAATTTAACGGTATATGGTTGGCCTTGGCTGGAATTTAACGGTATATGGGGGGCCTTGGCTGGAATTTACAGCTATATGGGGGGCCTTGGCTGGAATTTACAGCTATATGGGGGGCTTTTGCTGGAATATACCGGTATATGGGGGGCCTTGGCTGGAATTTAACGGTATATGGGGGGCCTTGGCTGGAATTTAACGGTATATGGGGGGCCTTGGCTGGAATTTAACGGTATATGGGGGGCCTTGTCATGGTAAAGTTTGGGAACCCCTGGTGTAGTGGATCTGGTCTCATGCCGGCTGTTACATCACAAACTATGAGTCATGAGGCCCCTAGCTACTGGAGGAGGAGGAGGTGGAGGTGTGTGTGTGTGTGTGTGTGTGTGTGTGTGTGTGTGTGTGTGTGTGTGTGTGTGTGTGTGTGTGTGTGTGTGTGCGCACGTGCATGTCTGCATGTGTTTATACACTGAATGTGAGTGTGCCTCTGTGTGTGTGTGTGTGTGTGTGTGTGTGTGTGTGTGTGTGTGTGTGTGTGTGTGTGTTTGTGTGTGTGTGAACGTGCATGTCTGCATGTGTTTATACACTGAATGTGAGTGTGCCTCTGTGTGTGTGTG
>NC_085858.1:41641819-41644319 GCF_034702125.1 Engraulis encrasicolus | reverse complement strand
ACCTTATGATGGTTATACATTAAATGTGCAAGACAGCGCACACGTTAGTGCCGTTCGTAATGGCCGTCTAATTAGCTAACTTCACCTATCTGATCAGAGACCTGTTTATGTGTGTGTATGTGTGTGTGTGTGTGTGTGGGGGGGGGGGGGGGGGGGGGTAGGTCATCGAGTCACTGCCTTTTATTTCGAATCCAGCGTGTGTGTGTGTACACATAAAGAGTAGATGAGTGTTCAGCTCCAAGTCCACCGGCTGCGGGGCCCAGCTGTGAGGCCCAGCTGTGTGTAGTACACACACACACACACACACACACACACACACACACACACACACACACACACAGTGTGTGTGTAGAGTAGATGTGTCCTCCACTGCTCCTAGGGTAGAACACTAGAAGTCTCTGATGCTTCTCCATCAACAATAGGAGCCAGTGATGTCAGTGAATACACACACACACACACACACACACACACACACACACACACACACACACACACACACACACACACACACACACACACACACACACACACACACACACACACACACACACACACACACACACACACACACACACACACACACACGCGCGCCCCAAACTCCCAAGGACCTGGCATGGTGCAGCCAAGGAGACATGGTACAAAACCTATGTATTACGTTCATTATGTCTAACTGTTTAACTCAACACTTTAGATTTTCTTTTACTTAAGACATGCAAAAGATTTATCTTTTACCTAACATGTTTCAACAGTATACAGTCGAAACATGTCAGGTAAAAGATAAAACTTTTGCATGTCACAGCCTCTTACTGCAGATGGGGTCGCCGGCGGGCCTATGCACTATTTGCTGAAAATGCTTAAGTACATCATATCTAAAGTGATGGTACCAAACCAGTGGCTCCTATACCTGACCATCCACACAACATGCATTAGTAGGACAGAGAGACAGCAAGACTTAACACAACATTAATACTCTGAGACTGTCTATGCACTCATACAATCTCAACACTCGAGGACTACCCCACTACCGTCCACACACAGCATCATGCCAGTCAGACAGGGGCGTCATGTACAGCATCATGCCAGCCAGATAGGGGCGTCATGTACAGAGTTATGCCAGATAGGGGCGTCATGTACAGAGTTATGCCAGATAGGGGCGTCATGTACAGAGTTATGCCAGATAGGGGCGTCATGTACAGAGTTATGCCAGCCAGATAGGGGCGTCATGTACAGAGTTATGCCAGCCAGATAGGGAGCGTACCTATGTTCCCCGGGTCCTATGTTCCCAGGGTCCTATGTTCCCCTGTCTTTGTATGGGAAAGGGTAACATAGGACCCTTTTTCTAAAAAAGGGTCCTATGTTCCCCGGTAGAGGGGAACATAGGACCCGGGGAACATAGGGATGACCCCGCCAGATAGGGGCGGCATTAGGCCAGCCAGATAGGGGCGTCATTTACAGCAGTAGAACAGTGAGACTACAGTAAATACAAATACCAAAATCAATGCCACAGCCAGACAGTTGCATAACGTACGACATCATTGCCACTATCCACTACTCTCACTCTACCGTCAACACTAGAAGCATGACTGCCTGGTTGTGCCAGTTGTGTATACGGTACATCTCCCACTGAGCTGCTGTGTCTAGTGCAGGCGTCACCAATGTGGTGTCCGCGGGCGCCAGGTGGCCCTCAAGGAGCTTCTGAGGTGCTCACCAAGGATGTTAATAGATAGAGAGAACAACAAGATGTGTGGCACAGTTAATGCTTTTCTTCATCTAAATATGAGATTATTTCTTTATAACCCATAAGCAAACTATTATCCAATCATAGTGTGACTTGAGAAAGATGTCAAGATATCGGTAGAGAATTTTGAATAAACAAATAGCCCTCGGGTAGCCCTCAGATCCATAAAGGTATAGTGTCTTATGTCCAGTGAACTGCTACGGCCAGTAGTGAGCTATGATTGTCCAGTGACCAGTGACCAATGACCCATGTTGGCCCTTGACAAAGAGACACTGACGCCGCAGTGCCTGTACCTCATGGGCTCGGTATTAACATTTCTTTGCGTTTCTTTTCTTTACTTTGCTGCCTTTGTTTACTATCTTCGCTTTTGTTTTACTATTCTGAGTTATCTTTTAATTTCAAAGATAAGCTTTGCATATCTGGCATCTGGATCTCAAAAGCACTGTGTGAGTGAGGGCCCCCCTCCAGGTGACCGCCCGGAAACCTCTAAACCCCTAAATGATGTCTTTTCTACAGTCCAGAGCTAAAGGAGCAGCATGAGTCTAGAATACCAGCGTTGGGTTCTATCTCAGGTTACGCAGTTTATCCAGTGAACAGTTTATCTAGTGACCTGTGACTAGTTTATCCAGTGACCAGTTTATCCAGTGACCAGTGACCAGTTAATCCAGTGACCAGTGACCAGTTTATCCAGTGACCAGTGATTATCCAGTGACCACTGAGCTGTGATTATCCAGTGACCACTGAGCTGTGATTATCCAGTGT
>NC_085858.1:41616819-41636819 GCF_034702125.1 Engraulis encrasicolus | reverse complement strand
ACACTACTACTCCATCTACAAGAGAGTACTGTAGGTAACATACACATGCACACACACACACAGAGGGCTACTCCATGTGTGAGAGAGCTGGGACTACAGTAGGTAGCGCACACACACACGCACACACACACACACACACACTGCTACTCCATGTGTGAGAGAGCTTGGAGTACAGTAGGTAGCACACACACACACGCGCGCGCACACACACACACACACACACAGCTAGTCCATCTGTATCCTCTCCAAAACTCAGCTGCAGAAAGCCAAGGTTCCAAGATAAGAATAAGGTTCCAAATGAGAACGCTGGAGGAGTGAGGAAGCACGAGGGGTCTTCTTCTCAAGGCAGCATCTCTACAGTAGTCTCGGGCCCGCGAGCCTCATCACATGAGAATAATAAAAAATAAAAATCCGCCAGCTCAAATGACAGCCTCCTTATGGCGCTACGGCACGCTCCGATTCCAGGAACTGAGCTCGAGCACAGTCACGCAGCACAAACAGGGGGATGATGGTGGTGGGGTGTCTATCACGGATCGCGCTGGAAGGAAGAGCAGCTTTTGCGCACGCCAGAGCTGTTCCAAAATCCCAGTGTGCCTACCGAAACATTTGTTGTGATTTTTTTTGAGGAGCCACGCGTTTCTGTTTCTGTCGACGGGGCTGCTGCTACCCGTTTCTCTTTTCGGTTTCTCCCTCCCCTGCCCTGCTCTCACACCCCCTCCCCTCCTCACCAATTTCAAGTCCTTCCTTCCCCCGGCGCGCGCGGTGCTTATTGGCTCCTCGCGGAGTTGCTAGGGCAGCTCTGCGTTTTGCTAATCGCCGCCGGGGACGTCTGTTTGCTCGGCGCGCGTGGCCATTCGGCGAGGGCGCGAAGGAAAGGTGTGGTTTGTTTTGCCGAAAGCTGACAGCTTGAGAGCTCGCGTGCACCCGAACCGAGCGGGCAGCTTGCTGACCGTAGAACGGCCTGCTCTGCCGGTCAGTTGCGCATGTGCGGTGCGGCAGGGAGAAACGCACTGGTTGCGGGTCAGTGTGGTGGGAGATGCGCGTGCAGAGAATCCCGACCGACTGGGAACAGCAACGTGGTCCACGTGGTTTGTTGTTGTTTTCAGAGGGGTGACATCACGTAGTGCAGACTAGTGCGGTCTAGGAATCATCAGGCAGGGGGCTAATGGTAATTGTCTGGTGCGCGCAGATGGCCCCAGTCATACAGTGCATACCGGGTCAGCTGTGTCGCAACCCTTTCATGCACGGTGTCCACATACGTGGACAGTAATTCTAACCCCACTTTAGATAGGTAAATAGTGGTTATTTTTTTCCAAATTGTATATGGGAAGTACCATGAGGTTCATTACAATACTTTAACAGCAATTATAACTTTTTGCACTAAATATTAAGTGTTTGATGACATCATCAATCTAAGAAATCCACCGATGTGAATTATGACCATAACAAGCATGTTTATATCTGAAAATCAACCACACCAAAGGGCAATTTCAGGTTTTAAAAAATATTATGATGTTTAGTACAGTTCACTTGAGAAGTCTATGTTGTTAAAATCCAAATTTACAATAAAGGTAGGTTTTTATACAATATAAAGCTACTGTCCACATATGTGGACGTTGCGCATCAAGGGAGTCTAATGATAAACATATTATTTATGATTACCGTGAGAATATTCTGCTCATTTTGGGCAAATACTTAATGTTATGAGCATTTATAATGATTATAGTGTGAAAATAAATTATTTTTAACATGTTAAACACATTTTAACACTTTTAATTTAATAAATTCAAGAAAAACTACCTAAAATTAGTGTTTCACGCACGTGTCTATAGGCATATTTCGGGTTTCTTTCACCACAAAATGACACAAATGATGTAGGAATGAGCCAGAATACATGCTGAATCAAATACAGATCTGTCTTCATCAGAATTGAAGTTTTTTTCCACATGCAACAAGGTTTCCCCACAAATCTTGCCATAGCTGTGTATGTAAAATATTGCTAATTGACAGTTTTTTTTTCTCTTTTTTCATCCTTGTTCGTTAAATACTGTAATATATAATGTGTAAGTGTCATATAATGTTGTAATATTACATATATAGTAACATGGAAAGTAAGTAAAATAAACTTGCATTTATAATAGGAGGTCTATTTAACACTATTTTTTCACAGAAAAATACTTGAACATGCTGATGAATGACTACAAAACGCATGTGTCTGGAGGCAAATTTCATATTACCTTTCATATAGGGACAACATAAATGATGTAGGATTGAGCTAGAATCCATGCTGAATCAAATACAGATGTGTCTTCATCAGAATTTAAGGTTTTTTCCACATACAACAAGGTTTCCCCACAAATCTTGCCATAGCTGTGTATGTAAATATTGCTAAATTGACAGTTTTTTTTTCTCTTTGTTTCATCTTTGTTCCTTAAATAGTGTAATGTATAATGCATAAGTGTCATATAATGTTGTAATATGACACAATGTAACATGGAAAGTAAGTAAATTAACTTACTTTATAATAGGGGGTCTATTTAACACTATTTTTTTACAGAAAATACTTGAAAATGCTGATGAATGACTACAGAATGCATGTGTCTGGAGGCAAATTTCATATTACCTTTCATATAGGGACAACATAAATGATGTAGGATTGAGCTAGAATCCATGCTGAATCAAATACAGATGTGTCTTCATCAGAATTTAAGGTTTTTTTTTCCACATGCAACAAGGTTTCCCCCACAAATCTTGCCATAGCTGTGTATGTAAATATTGCTAAATTGACAGGTTTTTTTCCTCTTTGTTTCATCTTTGTTCCTTAAATAGTGTAAAGTATAATGCATAAGTGTCATATAATGTTGTAATATGACACAAGGTAACATGGAAAGTAAGTAAATTAACTTACATTTATAATAGGGGGTCTATTTAACACTATTGTTTTTTTTTACAGAAAATACTTGAAAATGCTGATGAATGGACTACAGAACGCATGTGTCTGGAGGCAAATTTCACATTACCTTTTATACAGGGACAACAAAAATGATGTAAGATTGAGCTAGAGTACATGCTGAATCAAACTGAGCTTTTTGTTCACCAGCATTGGCTGTCTTCTTGCATGCAATAAGAATTTCCCACATATTTTTCTATGACCGCCTATATAAACAATGCTATTTTTATATATATGTTTTTGTTGTTGGTTAATTACAGTGATATATGGTGTTAAAGTGTTATATTGTGTTGTTATATAGCATAAAACACCATAAAAATGAATAAAACAGCTTAATTTGAACTTGAAATACAGTATAGGCCTATATAACTTTTCACTCCTTTGATGCGCAGTGTCCACATATGTGGACAGTAAAATAACTTCCACATCAAAAGAGATTTTTGAAAAATTCCAAAAGATTCTTCATATTAGCTCCATTATGAGTGAGAAAATCAATATATAAAAAATCTTGCACATTTTTTTCATGGTGTCTGCATGAAAGGGTTAAAACTGAAGGTTTTATTCGTTTGACGGTTTATTGGAGAGGGCACAACATTCAGCTCACACACAAGAAAACACGATGGACACAATCAATCAATCAATCAATCAATCAATCACTCAATCAATCAATCAATCAATCAATCAATCAATCAATCAATCAATCAATCAATCAAACAAACAAACATCACCCACATGTAGGCCTATTTTCCTGCTGCCTACTGACACAAATCACCTTGTTCTGTACCGTCAGAGCGACCTCCTACACACATGTGGGGGCAGTTGAGAAAGACAGACATGGTTGGCCATCGGGGGAAATTTCTACTGCATGCTTATGTTTCACTGACTCTCCTCCTGTTTTCTTGTTATTTTACGCCTTCGTTGTTTATGACTATTTCACTTGGCATCTTGTGCTTTTATCTGTACAGTATAGCACGTTATTTGTATTTGTCTTTTTCGAAAGAACATTGCGCTGAATTTGTGTAGGCCTATGTGCACATTGCCATCTCTCGGCCACTAATTCGGCCATTAGAGGCTCTAATCGCCACTAATAGGCCTACAGGCTAAGTGCAGTAAATATTGAAAAGTGTAACTATTTTGCAAGAGTGAGTTAAGACTGAAACGTTCAGTCTCTAAACTCTTTATGTATTTACTGCACTACACTTAGTCTGCTGCCTATAGTGGCGATTACTACTCGCCTACTAGGCTATCTGTCTGAAATGGTCTTCATTAAATCTGGCGACAAACCCGTATGGTCCTTTAGGGCAGCATGGCACCTCTGTATAGGCAGCAGATGTGTAGCAGTCGATCGGGATGTAGCCAGTGCGGAAGGCAAGAGTTTAGTTCAGTGTGTTGACATCGGCCGCTGCCTGCTTTGTTGCATAATCCTCATCGGCAGAAGTTGGTTGCGTAATATCAAAACAGCAGAGAGAGAGATAGAGAGAGAGCGAGAGAGAGAGAGAGAGAGCGAGAGAGAGCGCACACGAGTCATGACCACTAGGCTACCACGCGCTTAATAAACATGACAACACTCTCCCCTATGAAAAAAATCGGATTTAGTCTTGCGCCAATTCCAACAGATTTTGCAATCCAGCACATTAGACCGTGATGTTCTCCTCTTATCATTGCCGCATTCCTGCCAGTGAGGCAGCAGCAGCCTGACCCCTAGTGGTCGACATCATAATATGTTGTTATATTTCCCCCCCATCATAATATTTTGTTATTACAAGGTAATAAATACATTCACACAGGGCTCAAACATAATTAACTTTTTTCGTCACTAGACTAATGACTA
Organism: Engraulis encrasicolus; assembly: GCF_034702125.1. Lineage (NCBI taxonomy): Eukaryota > Metazoa > Chordata > Actinopteri > Clupeiformes > Engraulidae > Engraulis > Engraulis encrasicolus. The sequence continues at coordinate 41,632,038 of NC_085858.1, read as the reverse complement.
GTGGAGGTTAATCTCACTAACCACAAGCACACTCACTAATAGGTCAAAGCTATTAAGTTGGTCCTTTTTACCAGCCAAATGGACATTTCACCAGCATTTGGCCTGCTGGCTGGTGTTAGTTAAGAGCCGTGCATACACCTACTTGCACGATTAATTTACAGTTACCCAATTACGTAGTACGTACATTGATTCCACATACAATTTGAAAGTATTGCCAACTCATTTATTCCAGTCAGTTGTCCGTTTACGTTATTCGTTTGTGTTTCACACACACGCACGCACGCACGCACGCACACACACACACACACACAAGAACAAAACGAGTCAGAGGGTTGCATTGGGTGCAAAGAGACAAAATTGACCTCGGAGGCAAAAAAATATTCACTATGACTTTATTCAATGACTTAACAGTCCACTTTTGAAGAATTGATAGCCACAAAAGGCTGAGAGTCAAACAGGCATCATGATTGTCACACAGACGTCTGTCTCCCTAACCATGCAATAACTTCTTCAGTGTGCCCCTTACAATGCAGAATAAACTGGTGAAATGCTATCACATAAGGCTCATAGTCAGTATTACACACAGATAATCTCCTTCACGACGCAGAATACACTGACACTTACATGTCTCTCATGCAGGGGCAGATTAGGACTCCATGGGCCCCTGGGCCAGATAGCAAGAAGGGCTCCCCTCCGATGGGTGTTGCTAGTTTAGAAAAAGATTCAGAGTTTTGGGCAAGATGTTTGAGATCCTGGGTCTATTCTACAAAGCTGTTCAGGAGTAAACCCGGTTAAGTTAAGAGGTAAATCATCTAATAGAAGAGCATAGAGTCTTCATTTTCTTACTCCTGAACCAGCTTTGTAGTATATGGGGCATATGTTGTTCAGAGATCGGGGTTGCGTCCTCCCTTAAATTTGAAAATACAGTTGATTTAAGTGTGATTTTAATGCGACATGAAAAAAAATACAGAGGCTTCAGGGCCTCCCTTGAATCTCAGGGCCCCTGGGCCTGGGCCCGGTAGGCCCGCGCAATAATCCCTCCTTGCTCCTATGACGCAGAATACAGGGCTCCTATCCTGTCACAAGTGGCTGGGACTCCAGCACAGATTGTGAGTGTTAAGACAGGAGGGCCACCAGGGGGCAGGGTCACATACAGCACCAGCTCCCGTTGCATCAGTTCAGTGGAGTCTCTGTGTGTGTGTATTCATTGGATTCCGACAGTACAGTGGAGTCTCTCCGTGTGTTGTGATAGGCTGAGTCTATGACTGACAGGTAGGTAGGGTGTCCTTTTGCAGTGTCCCCCCCGTCAGCACCCCTGCTACTGAGAATAGAATGGGTTGTGCAGGGGGCATCTTCTGTGTGTGTGAGTGTATTTTATGTCTGTGTGTTGGGTTATATTCTGACAGTGTGTGTGTGTGTGTGTGTGTGTGTGTGTGTGTGTGTGTGTGTGTGTGTGTGTGTGTGTGTGTGTGTGTGTGTGTGTGTGTGTGTGTGTGTGTGTGTGTGTGTGTGTGTGTGTGTGTGTGTGTTGGGTTATCTTCTGAGTGTGTGTGTGTGTGTGTGTGTGTGTGTGTGTGTGTGTGTGTGTGTGTGTGTGTGTGTGTGTGTGTGTGTGTGTGTGTGTTAAGCGTATCCCGGCACAGGTAGTGTCTGTCCCTCCTTGGCTTCGAAGAATGTGTATGAGAGCGTGATGGTGTCGACGCGGGCCATACGCGGATCCTCGTCGAACTCGGGGTCGATATAGAAGAACACGGGCATGTCAACCTCCTCATGCGGGTTCAAACGCTGCTCCTCAAAACAAAAACACTGTGGAACACACACATGGGAAGTTTATTAGCGTGTGTGTGTGTGTGTGTGTGTGTGTGTGTGTGTGTGTGTGTGTGTGTTTACACTGCCATGTCCACTTCCTCCTTGGGGTTCAAACATTGGCACCTGCAAACCGGCCAAATGCTGGTAAAACTTGGCTGTGAATGGTAACAATTTCAGTGTCACTAGCCAATTTGGCAGGTAGCTTATTCTATGAATCTATGGTATGGCATAGGGATGCACGATGTATCGGCCAGATGTATCGGTATCGGACGATATCGGACGATATTCAACACATCGGGCATCGGTCTGATGGGTAAAACTGGGCCGATGTTAACGCAGATGTTTTTTTTAATATGTTACGGTTCTAAAAGAATGGACTTGACGATGACTTTCACTGTTTGTCTTCTATTTTGTCTATATTTTTTATCGAATTATCACAGGGAGTTAAAAACTGTTTTTGGAAATAAGACGAGATTCAAAAATTCAGTTTGTTTGCATCATTGTCATCTCTTTTTTTTTTTTAAAAAGAAAGAAAAACATCGGTATCGGTTAATATCGGTCATCGGCCAAAACCGCAATATCATAATCGGATATCGGTATCGGCCGAAATTTTTGACATCGTGCATCCCTAGTATGGCACATCAGAATGGCGTATATTCTGCATCAATACGTTCAAGAAAAAGCTCAGTTACTCAGTTTTCATTTGTTTGTTTTATTTCCATGTAGAAATCTTCTTGCTTTAAGCACCTCATCTTCTGAGGTTAGATGTACAGCGTCATGATTTGAAGAAAAAAAAAAGAAAAAAAATTGAGGCAATAGAATAGCTGAATGGCTAGTGACTCAGGAAAACCACTAGCCACAGTGGCCGACAAGCGAAAAGTTCATGTCAAGCATGTTTTACTTGTCCAGGGACTGCAGATGGAAATTAGCTATATAGCTATAATCTGGCACAAGCCATCTTTTTACTTCTGTAATCAATGTGTATTGTGCATGGTCCCTGTTGAACTAAACTAAATAAACTAAACTAAACTAAACTAAGCCCTGGTTCAAACGCATAGGAGATTTATAGGTGTGTGTGTGTGTGTGTGTGTGTGTGTGTGTGTGTGTGTGTGTGTGTGTGTGTGTGTGTGTGTGTGTGTGTGTGTGTGTGTGTGTGTGTGTGTGTGTGTGTGTGTGATAGTGGTGTGGATTGGCACTGCCCTCACGATCCGATTCAATCACGATTTGTGAGGTAGAGATCCGATCCGATTCGATTTGATTCTAAGCGTTTCGATCCGATCCGATTCAATGCATTACATTTCTACTGAAAGCAAAGCAAATGTTTCATCAGTCATGATGAGGCAATACAAGTAATCAGATACTGAGCAACAATTTATTGGCTGTTTTCTGTATCAGTCTGGATCAGTCTGTATCAGTCTTGCAATGCTTTGAACTGAAGTACTTTTATTTAATTTAACATTAATTTGCTCTCGAAATATCCACAGAAGAAATTGAAAATTAAAAAAATTGCCGCATCAATCCTGGAACTTGCCGCATCGATCCTGGATCGTCCATGCCCCGCATTGGATTGGATCGCCGAATCGATCATTGTTGACACCACTAGTGTGTGAGTTTATGTGTATGTGTGTGAGTGTGTATGAGTGTGAGTGTGAATGTGTGTGTGTACACCGCCATGTCCACCTCCTCTTTAGTGTTTTAACGGCAGCTCCGTAGACACCCTGGTCTTGTTTACATGAGACATTTTATTCAGAATTAACCCAATTTAATTCTGAACAAAGCTAAATTTCACTTTGATCTTTTATTTAATTCCGAATTGTGAAGTGTTTACATGGCATTTTCAAAGTAAACTCGACGGAACTATTTAATTCTGAATTAATCACTGGGAATTAAAACAATTCCATGTGTGTATCCACGTGTGCATCCATGTGTGTATCCATCTGGGGACTCAAACCTCATAGCAGCTCTGAGATGCCAAAAACAAAAACCCAAAAAACCTGCACTACCAAGTCAGCTAAACAGGACTGTCGGTGTGTGTGCATGTGTACTGACCTGTATTTTGTTGAAGTATTGTCCGGCTTCATAGGGCACCACGTTGTATGTGGAGATGCCGATTACGGGTTTATCAGTCGGGTTACGCGCCCTGTAGAACGCCAACGCAGTCTCACCAGGAACCACCTGTAGCACACACACACACAGTTTGTTTTAGAAAACATGATGACTGGTTTATCAGTGTGTGTGTGTGTGTGTGTGTGTGTGTGTGTGTGTGTGTGTGTGTGTGTGTGTGTGTGTGTGTGTGTGTGTGCTTGTGTTCTTACATAAATCTCGCTCTGTTGCGGTCTGAAGTTCCACTGCATGCTGGCGTGTGTGTCTGCGTTGAAGGTGACCTTGATGACCCTCTCCGTAATGGGGGTCATCGTCGCCACCTGATCCGTGTCGTGACCTGCTACTGCCGTGCCGCCCAATCCCGTCGCCTGGAACACACCACACGACCAATCAGAGCACAGCTCCCACCACACAACCAGTAGACCAAGGGAGACACATACTCCATGCTGCTAGTGACAGTCTGGTGCAACCAGCGCAGGACCAGACAAAAAGGGGAAGATATCTAGTGCCACACGGATGTCTTTTCAATTACTTCTTATTTATTCACAGTGCATTAGACTAACGTTTCGACAAAGCGTCTTCTGACTCTGAAGAAGGCGCTTTGTTGAAACGTTACTATAACGCACTGTACATAACTGTGCACTGTAAACAGCAAATCAGAGCACAGCTCATTACACAGTCCTCCAATCCCATCGCCTGTGTAGCATCAGGCAGAATGTCAGAAACTAATGATTAGTGCTGTCCACTACTGGCCAAGACCATTTGTCTTTTTTCAATCTTTCTGGCTGTTGTTTTGGTCATTTTCACACCCCTGTAGGTACCATGAGGCTGTGTCTATCGCCCATTGAAGTTGCTCAGCTTGTGGTAGTCATCCAAGATGTCACATCAATGTGCGCTGTGGCAAGAAGGCTAGCCGTGTCCCCCAGCAGTGACAAGAGCATGGGGGACAGCAGGAGACATGTCAGTACTTTGCCATGTCTGTCACGTGTTCTGTGTGAACTAGCTGTCATCTGCGAGGAGCACAGGGTCCAATGGTAAATTTGCCAATCATAGGTGGAGGAGGTATAGGATAGGTAGATAGATAGATAGATAGATAGATAGATAGATAGATAGATAGATAGATAGATAGATAGATAGATAGATAGATAGATAGATAGATAGATAGATAGACAGACAGACAGACAGACAGATCAATAGATAGATAGATAGATAAAGGTTATATGATCAATATGAAGTGTGGTTGGAAGCTGGGTGGGGCAGCAGTCCTGTTTCTTGGCTACACCACCATGTCTACCTTCAGCACCATGGACAGCGGGAGCCCTGAACCTGCTGTTACCTGGTGGAGCTGACTGTACTGCCCTACAAAGGCAAAGTCCAGTAACTACATCTTTGATCAACATTTAGACTGAAAATGATCTTAATTACACCTCTGTTATCTTCTGGTGAACCCTTATGAAGTCCAAATGTTTATATTGCTAGAGATATTGCTATGTCGAATTTGCAGTAACTCCAATCAGAGACAGTTTAGATTGAGACAGGACATATGGCGGCCATCTTGGTGACGTCTTCGGAGTACTATTTTGCGATTAAGTAGACCAGATCTGAGAGTCAATGGGAAAAATGAATGGGGAAACTGAGTATAGGACGGGGAAGAACCCAGCGGTTGTGAAAACCATATGGTTGAAACCACCGTGAAAAACTGATCAATCTAGACTGCTTGGTTGTGGAATACGAGTCAAAACAAAGCTTTTTAAGCCACTTTTCTCACGTTTTTTTTTTGACAGAGCGCAGGCGCAGTAGTTCCGTAACGGCACGAGAGCAACGGCTTTTCACAACTGAGCATGCGCATCATTTTGCGTGTGCCGATGCAGCCAGATGATTGGATCACTGGCACCGCAGCTCAGCAGGCACATTGGCTCTTGTTACCAGAAAGGCGGGAGATGTGCGGGTAGACGCCATATTTGCGTTACGAATCTTCACCGTTAATTTCTATGTACGATTACATGGCTGTCCTATCTCCCCTTCCTATCAAAATCTCTGCTCCAATATCCAGCATAGCGAGCTGACCTGGCACTGCTGGTGGCGCAACCTGAGAGCAGCTGTCCCTGTAAATATATAATATATTTCACGTTATAATAAATATATACTAATAATATACCTGGCAGTATAGTCTGTGAAGTGGCACGGCTGTGTAGGACATGCCAGTCATCCCCACCCCGCCGGACTCACCTTCTCATTTATGCATTCTCTTTATTTTCGTGGATTTTCAGTGTGTATTTTCATGGAGGGCATCAAAACTGTGCTTGAACACATGTAGAATTATGTGCTCACCAAAAAATATGATTCTAGCTGTTGTCCAACAGCAATGTCAGCTGTCTATCCACCTGACGTCAACACGGCACAACTGATGGCCCCACACATTTCAAAAAGCTTATTTTTTTGTCTATTTTCAAGTAAAATGCCCAGTCAGTCATGTCAATCTTAATTGAACGTTAAAGTCCTCCAATAACTCACTAGAATTGTAGGACTAGAGTTTTGAGACCTACAAGCTAGTTGTAAACACTTGCCAATTGTGGCAGGGTTTTTCACTTTCACTTTTAGTTTTTGTACCACTGTTTCACCTAGATAACCAGCTATGTTTGACCAAGTGATCCATTATCAGATCAAGAAAATATGTCTTGTATTGCCTGTATGAATTAAGATTGACTTGACTGACTGGGTGTTTTTATTTGAAACTAGACAGAAAAATAAGCTTGTTGAAAGGTGTGGGGCCCTCAGTTTTGTCACTGTTTAGATTTTTTTTTTTTACATTTATTTATAATATTTACAATAATTGTTTTCATTTTATATTTTCATTTGTTTGTCAAGCACATCATTATACATGTGTTCATGCACAGTTTTGATGCCCTCCCTGAAAATGTACTATGTTCTGTAAATAGCCACAAAAATTAAGATAATTAATTAAAGGGACACTATGCAGGAAATGGTCAAAAAAGGTACTGCCACTATGCTGCTCATTGAAACTGGGCTGCCTATTGCCAAATTTGATCTTTACATGAATGTTTACTAAGTAATAAACACATATTTTCTAGTATGGTCCAAGTACAGTCATTTTTGCAGCTAAAAATGGCTATTTTTGGAAATTCAAAATGGCGGACCATGGAGAAGATCCCCCTTTTCATGTATGAAAAGTGATTTTTTTCCAGTCATAATGAATACTTAGAATTTGATGCTGGTGGTAAGTATTCATGAAAAAGGTAACATTAGTGAATGGGCAGCATGAATTCTGGAAATAAACAACTTAAAATCTCACACAGTGTCCCTTTAAATGAGAAGGTGTGTCCAGACTTTTGGCCTGTACAGTATATATTATATGGTAAAAATAATAATAATAGTAAATAATTTACCTATATAATATATCTGTAGAGGGGCACGGCTGCTTACGACATGCAGCGATGTACGTTATATTATTATGTAATAATAATAATAATAATAATAATAATAATAATAATAATAATATATTTAATAATATACCTGGCAGTATAATCTGTATAGGGGCACGGCTGCGTAGGACATCCCAATCATGCCCACCCCCGCGGCAGCAATATACGTCAGTACGGTCCGGTTCCGCTGCCTCCACTCCTCCTGCTGCGTCTGCTTGTGGCTCTTCCTGCTCTTCGCCCCACGTGATTGGACGAACGGTCTCCACGGTAACCTCCGCAACAGGAAAGCCTCTGCGGACGACTGTGTGCCCCCGGAGAGGGAGAGGGAGGGGGTGGAGAGGGAGGTGGGTGTGGAAGTTTTAGGGAGGCTGTGTAGCGCTCTCCTCCACCTGGGCAGCTGGGTGTGGAGGACAGGGGAGCGCAGGGAGTGGAGGCCCACTGAGGCCACCTGGTGGACATGTGCGGAGCAGCAGGAGCGCAGGAGCACAGGGAGCAGCATGATGGGCTAGCTGGCGGCCGGGCTGACAGGAGAGGACTCACCTGGACTCACCTGTGACACACACACACACACAATTTATTACATTGTATAATGAATACTGTACAGCTTACTGAAGAAAACAACAGAGTGCCATCACTCTCATTATGGGACACTCACCATAGGCGTACTTGTCACAATGCATAACGCCTGACTTCATGGGCGACTAGCAGAGTGTGGCGTGAAACGTTAGTAAATCTCCCTCTCGAAGGCTCATTTAGTATTGGCAGCAGCACTGAGCGGTCTGGACCTTTAGCTCAGCGATTTTGTGCTGTACCTCCCATACCCGAACTACAGTAGAGTGCTGACTGGTAGGTGACGGGTTCGAACCCTGAGGGGTGAACTAGCACAGGGTCACCTCAGCTACACCACTGACCTACGTATATAGCATGGATAGCAGGCTTCTATTGTACTTCATTCAATGCTTTTGAAGCGTCCGCGCTTGATCTGTGAGGATACTTCTGCCCTAATTTCCAGGTTGGTGCCTTAGCAACACTGAGAACAAGTGCTGATAAGACAACGGTTGTGTTTGACTGTGATTCCAAATAATTCTATAAGAATTCAAATTTGCAATGCAACTAAAAAAAGCTTATTGGGCATTTAACCCATTGTGTCCTGGAGACACATATATGGGTTTTTCAGGATTTTGAGATTTTCGCTGTTTTATTAACTATGTGGGTATGTTAGGGCTGAATAAACACATTAAAATGCAAGGGGAGGGTCTTGGCCTTTAAATGTAACTCATTTCATATTTGTATGTGCTTCGGAGGCTGAGATATTTAGGATTTAATAGGAAGAGGGCACCCTTTCCCAAAAAGGGCTTAGGACAAAATGGGTTAAACAATTTAATAGCTCTCTAAAATAAAGGATCAGCCCGAAAAAATAGTTGGATAGTTTGAAACAGACACAAAACTACCGTTTGTACAAAATAAAGTTTGTAAACTCGGCAAGAATTGGCAAGGACATACATTGTTTCAAGTCCCCCATAGAGATGAATGGGAAATGGTGATTTTCTTCCGGATTTTGGGTCTTGCCCTCTGGGTTGCTTCACTTTTCAAATGAATGTCAGTTGCCCATATATTCACATCAGTGGGCAACTCTGATCTACACTATGATCATCTGATTCTGTTGAATGCAGATGAGTGTAAAAAAAACTAGTCTAACCAATACCCTGTAGTCACTTTGGATAAAAGCATCAGCTAAGTGAAATGTAGTGATGTAATAGAATGTAAACTGGATGAGATCATTACATTACATTACACTAAGCTGACGCTTTTTATCCAAAGAGACTTATTTAGATATAGGGTATTGGCTACAGTCCCTGGAGAAGTGTGGGGTTAGGTGCCTTGCTCAAGGACACTTTAGCCATGGATAGAGATTGGGAGAGGTAAGGTAAGGGCGGGATTAGAACCTGCTGCAACCCTCTGATTTGAAGTCACCAGGCCACGACTGCCCCGCATCAACGGTCAAAGATCAAATGCAGAGTCACAGCGGGTTTACATACAGCGTCCAAACTCTCCATTCAACCCGTGCCTGCAGTTCACCTAGGAGTGCTGTCGAGAGAGCGCAGCCCATAAGGCTCGATGTCGGCTGAGACCTAACAATATTTCTGTGGGTTCTGAGAAATCGATGTGGATTTAAATCAAATGTCCAATAATAGTCCGGCGGATTAGACACACAAAAGGGCCTAATCGTGCACTTTTGAGTAAAAGCATGAAAATTGGTACACATATCCTTCTCCATATGCTGATTAATATTAGCGTTGGAGGCGTCGCGAAAAATGAAGAATTTTCAAGATGGCCGCCAAATCCAATATGGCCAACCCAAATTAATGAAACTACCTGACACGTTGTTGTAAAAGCATGAAAATTGGTACATATATCCTTCTTGATATGCTGATTAATATTGGCATTGGAGGCGTTGCGAAAAATTATGAATTTTCAAGATGGCCGCCATATCCTATATGGCCAACCCATATTAATGAAACTACCTGATACTTTGTAGTAAAGGCCTGAAAATTGGTACACATGTCCTTCTTAATATGCTGATCAATGTTATCGTTGGAGGCGCCGTGAAAAATGCTGTATTTTCAAGATGGCCGCCACATCCAATATGGCCAACCCATATTAATGAAGCTACCTGATACTTTGTTGTAAAAACATGAAAATGGGTGCCCAGATACTTCTTTATATTCTGATTAATAAAAGAAATGGAGGCATTGCAAGAAAGTTTAATTTTCAAAATGGCCGCCAAATCAAATCTGGCCAACCCATATTAATGAAACCATTGATGAATTTAACACCCACTTTGTAGTAAAAGCATGAAACATGGTACACATTTACCTCTTGATATGCTGATTAATATTTGAAATGGAGGCATAGCAAATAAAACCAGAATTTTCAAGATGGCCGCCAAATCAAATATAGCCAACCCATATTAATTAATCCTCCAGGCACATTGTGGGATATACAGTACCTCTAGAAGTTAGTGACGACTGCATAGGCCTTGTGTTTAATATGCCTCTCATGACTACAAATTCAAAAGGGTCAAGACTTCAAGGTTGCTAGGAAGTTCAATTGATTTGTCAATTCATGGACATGGTTAAGACATGGTTAAAAAAGAAACCAATAATTAATTACTACTTCTAGCTGTACTTTAAGGTTTTCAAACGAACTGCAATCCTGTCCCATGCATTTTGTATGGGTATGTCTTGCCTGGTTAACACTAGTTGATCTCACAAGTGAGATACTCTGAAGGTTACATATGCAATTTCTCATAGGAAAGGTGTGGTTTAAAATTGCCCATGGCCGTTAATTGGGTGTTACGAATGTTTCATTTGGCATATGCATAGCCCAAAGCCAATCGTGTCAGGTGTATCTTTTCAAACAAACTGCAGTCGTCGCCTTTCCACCCTTCCCTGCTCTCTGAATGGAGACTAAGATCTAGTACTTTGCTGAGGGATGGAATCCATGCTGTCTTTCAGATCAGAACGATTGTGCAAAGCAGCATGGGATTCCCCAGGTTGTAATATATCCTATGGCCAACATCAATCAAACTGCCAACAATGCCTAATTTAAAGATACACATAAACTTTGAATAAATGGTGAATGGCACAGTTGGTGCAAAGTCAACTCAGGGTATGTAAATTTGAGTAACCTTGAGTGAAATTGTACTTGGACAGTATTAGGATTCAATGGTGTGCAAGATTTGGCTTATGGTGAACCCCCATTTCTGTATTTGTAGTTCAAGGTATGCAAACTATGCATCATATGCAAGGTGAAGTTGATAAGATTTGATTTAACCCCCATGTTGAGGGGGGACAAGATTTTGTTTTGTTACCTACAGTACTTGAGTGAAGGTTGTGCACATTTATTTCAATGATAAATGGCTCAAATCCTTTGAAAATGTGACTAAAATATTTATTGACTCATCAAAGACTACAAATATGTTTCTACTACAAGTACAGAGAATTCAAGGATTCAAGGATATTTATTTGTCATATACATAGAGACACTTTCGTGTCACTTGTAATGAAATGCGTGGCCGTTGCAAAACAAGTGTGCAGAAGAAGGGTGAAGAAGAAATAAAATAAAAATAAAAGGTGTGTGTGTGTGTGTGTGTGTGTGTGTGTGTGTGTGTGTGTGTGTGTGTGTGTGTGTGTGTGTGTGTGTGTGTGTGTGTGTTCAATCAAAGTAATTAGGAGGAATTCAGTAATGTATACTGAGATAAATATAGGATATTTTATGCCCATTTATACATCTATGGGTTGGCCATATTTGATGTGGGGCCATCTTGAAAATGTTTTCATGTTAATACAATAAATGTGTTTTCATGCTTTCACTGCAAATTGTGCCCTGGTTTCACTAATGTACTGTAACACAATATGTAACACTACACACACATATATATATATATATATATATATATATATATATATATATATATATATATATAACATTAGTAGGCTAGGGTTTGAGGTTTCGAAATTAGGCTATGTTAGGATCACTTCAAGTCATCTTTTTTAGGACTATTACTTGTGTGTGTGTGTCTGTGTGCGTGCACGCACTTCTCACGTGAACCCTTCTACATTATTATACATATCAATAAGTATATGTGTGCTGATTGCATGCTCCTGCCACAAAGTGCATGGTGGTTACACTAATATGGGTCAAACATTTGATTTGTCTTGAAAATTCTGATATTTTTTTCATACCTCTATTCCTAATATTAATCTGCACATAAAGATGTAACTGTGTAGGCTACCAATTATCATGCTTTTACCACAAAGTGCCCGGTAGTTAATGTGGGTTGGCCATTTTGAAAATTCTGTGTTATATGGGTCGGCCATATTTCATTTGGTGGCCATTTTGAACATTTCAATTTTGGTTTTACGCAACAATTTCTAACTTTAATAGGTACATCATTGAGTATGTATTTACCAAATTTCAGGCATTTATGACGCAGTGCATGATGGTTTCTCACTAATATGGGTTGGCCATATTGGATTTGGCGGCCATCTTGAAAATACAGCATTTTTTGCGACGCCTCCAACAATAACATTGATCAGCATTTTAAGAAGGACATGTGTACCAATTTTCAGGCCTTTACTACAAAGTGTCAGGTAGTTTCGTTAATATGGGTTGGCCATATTGGATTTGGCGGCCATCTTGAAAATTCATAATTTTTCGCTACGCCTCCAATGCTAATATTAATCAGCATATCAAGAAGGATATATGTACCAATTTTCATGCTTTTACAACGACGCGTCAAGTAGTTTCATTGATTTGGGTTGGCCATATTGGATTTGGCGGCCATCTTGAAAATTCTTCATTTTTCGCGACGCCTCCAACGCTAATATTAATAAGCATAGGAAGAGGTATATGTGTACCAATTTTCATGCTTTTACTCAAAAGTGCATGATCAATTCATCAATCCGCTGGACTATAACCTGGGAGTTATATCCCTCTCATTTCTTACAGGTTTGGGAATTGTGAGTCAGCCTTCGCAAGCATTTTGCTAACGAAATTGCTTTACGGCAGTCGTGATCACAGCAAAGCAGCCGGTCGACCAATCCAACCGCAGTGTGTTAAGCCATTCATGACATAATATCAACAATAAAGACGTATTTTATAAAGATCAAGCGAGTCTAAAAATTCAAACTAAGTGCTGTTTGAAAGGATCCTTAATCCTGCCTTTGTGAAAATTCAAAATGAAAACGGCAGCATATATGGTGGCGCTCCATAAGGCCCCATTCAATCTGACTCGCTCTACGCTCCTCCGTTGCCGCCACCTAACTTACCACCTGGAAAAAGTCGGGAGTTTTCTCTCTCGTAATACCTATAAAGCCTCTCTGGCAGAGTGTTTCCAAACTATGGACTGACACTTGAGGTCATGCATTTGATCCTTTCTGGTAAAATGAGCCCGACAGTCCAGTACTCACCTTAAATAGTGTGGCTTTGGCTGGCAATAATCACAAGGACAGTGACATCACATCTTCATTGATACCCTGAGGAGAGGAGAGCAGAGTAGAATTGAATAGAATAGAACATAGTGGGCATACTCCATTAGTTCAGATGGAAATTATGGTGTCCATCAGCATATAATAGAAATAGCATAATTCATTCATTTCAACATTTAAACACCACGAAACAGAATAAGCAACATTAGTGGTTTACATATGTAAGCTTAATCTACGAAGGCATTTAGATCAAATTGACAGCACTAAATAACTATAATTCACCAACACAGTTAACCGGCTGCACACGGACGCAGGCGCAATAACCAACTGAGGAAAGCAAAGATGAGAGTACATTCAACACGAGTCAAATGTAGGGTCAATTTCTTCATATGCACAGGACAGGTCACAAGGAAATATAATTGAGTTTCCCTTCTGTCCCATACCAAGCCATGGACATACAGAGGGCTTATACTACACATGGGGAGCAACTTTCCATTTGTCAGTACGTTGTCTGATTCTTATTAACAAAAGAGGATCGCAAACCTTCGGACTTAATCGCAACCTGTATGTGATGATACTATTGAAGTTACACAACATCATCTTACCTGGCTAGCTAATATCTTACATCTGTCCACAGATGCGCTGCTACTGCGTTAAATAATGGGTGGGTCAGGGAATCAACCAAATTAACTACTACTTTTGCCCTAAAACATTAAGGGATCATTTTGATTTTAACGTAAATTAAGCTGAAGGGCAGAGAGAATAGGCTAGCCACTGCAGTAAGTTGATTGATAAGTCACGGCTAACGCAAACACTTTTGATTAACAGATTTGACAGTGCATATACACCACACATGAAACAACCCTCTCTTTCACTTAATAGTGGAAAGCGTTTCATATGCATTTACAAACTGACAACAAACTGGACTTACTTTATGCAACACCCTTCGGATCCACCTTTCCTTCCTTACAAAACACACGCCAGTAACAGGTCCTACACCGAAACTCGTCCGGTGGAACATTAAAGTGATTGGGGACATTCGTTCCACTGCTGACACAGGAGCTCTGTTCTGTGTGAAACGGCCTCTGGCTATCCACTCAAAATCGATCGGCCCATGTGTGTTCAGCTCTGTATATTCTGCATTGTCTTTCATCTCACGTATTTGGTGTAAAGGGTCTCGAGAATACTACATCCAATCGGTGGTCTCGTCTGCAAAGTTTTGCTTACACTGCGTTTTCCCCTCAAGCTGCAGTTCTTCTAAATGGCCACTGGGTGTCGCCATAGATCCTTATTTGCTCATCATCATGTAACAAAAAGGCTGATGTTAATTGAACTAGGGCTGGTGCCACACCGTCTCCAACGCAACCGACCTCGCCTTGTGTGAAGTTCTTCAGGGTATGAAGCTTGCTGAGTGGGTCAAATGCTAATATATTAGGCCATTGTTTCTCAACCTTTTTTGAACAAACGCCCCCTTAGCCTCATCAAAAGCCTCTCAACGCCCCCTTTGATCTCACTTGACAACCTGACAACGCCCCCCCTAAGTATTAAATAAAATAAATGGACTAATGCCCCCCAATGGTAAATAAGCACCGCCCCCTCTCAGCTGTATCCTTCTCAATGCCCACCTAGAGCTCCTTAATGCCCCTTGGGGGGCTGTACCACCCCCGTTGAGAAACGCTATATTAGGCCCTATGTGCGACCTCTCTCCTGGCTTCTGTTTTCCAGATGCCTATTTTAGCATATGTCTTGCAGCACAATCAACCACCCCTTTTGGAACAATAAAGTTGAGAAGTTGAAAGTCAGACAGAATTACACAGAATTA
Organism: Engraulis encrasicolus; assembly: GCF_034702125.1. Lineage (NCBI taxonomy): Eukaryota > Metazoa > Chordata > Actinopteri > Clupeiformes > Engraulidae > Engraulis > Engraulis encrasicolus. The sequence continues at coordinate 41,616,868 of NC_085858.1, read as the reverse complement.
CCGAAGGCTCTCGGGATCACAGAGCTTAATTCATTAGCCCATCAGATTA
>NC_085858.1:41606819-41611819 GCF_034702125.1 Engraulis encrasicolus | reverse complement strand
TTGGGAGCTGAAATTTGTGCGCCCTATAAAGGGCTAAAGGATTGAAAACATTCAAGTGCAGATGTTGAGACAGGCGTGTCGGTGGGCAGCCTTGGTGGGCAAACTCACGCAAACTGCAGAGGACTGCTTTAGGCATAGCATATCGCTCATATAGGCTACCATAATTAATATTTAGCTTATACTGCAGAGCGATGCTTTAGGCATAGCGGGTCGTTCATATACCATGGTCAATATTTAGCTTATAGTGCTGGAGAGCCTTCAAGTTCGCTAAGGAAACAGAAACATCAAGTCCAGTTAAGTCAAGTTGGCTTTATTGTCATTTTTCAACATGCACTGGTCATGCAAAAAACTGAACCTATGTTTCTTACCTTCCCGTGTATAGAGATGTTTTAGGTAAAGACTTAGACAATAAGACATACAGACATTACGTTAAGTGCAAGACTAGACAGCATAAGACATATAGAGTTAGTAAGAACATATATGGAGATAAAGAGAATCTCTGGTGGTGCAAGAACCGCGCCAGTGCCTCATCGCAAACCGGCCGGGGTGTTCTCGCCAAAGATCTTAGCGTTCGCGATCCTGAAAGTTTGTTCGCAATGGGAACCACAAAATACTTGTTTTTTTCTGTGAACCGTGACGACAATGTGGCCGTCAGCAGGTTCATCCGGTTATCACAGTCACATGTGGAAAAATTTCAGAGCCCGGTATGAACACGGGCGGTTTGCAGATAAGCACTTTCATGCCGAATGTAATTATCCTGATAATAATAATTTTCAAATCTCTTCGAGACTTGGTTTGACCAAGACCATAACAACTAACGTTCTCAAATGGCATGGTTGTCCCACCTCCCTTGGTTTGCTACTGGTCGAGGGCAGAAAAGGCTGAGCCAAAGTTTAAGCAAAAAATGTTCTTAGTCCCAATAGAACGTCTCTGCTTAAACCATGTCATTGCCTTGAACACGCCTCTACCCAGGAGCGTTGGAGATGCTCAGTGAAAGGGTTCACTCAAAAGATTAAACTTGCGTTTACACTCAGTTTATTGGTTCCTGACAAAGTGGGTGGAGTTCCCCTGCCAGGGGGAACTCATATCTGCCTGAACAAGCTCTTTTCCTGAGCTAGTGTCGCAGAGCCGAAGATGTTGCGTCACTGCAAGGGCGGAGCCTGGGTAGAATATAATTGGTGTGGGCACTTGCACCGGCTCAGTTCTGGTCGGCCTTAAAACTACCTAGGAGTCCTTCCTCAGTGGCAAACAAGGGGTTCCTCACAGAACTTTAGAGTTCCTTCCTGAATTCTCTGAAGAACCTTCTAGAAAACCTTGGGGTTCTGAGAACCATATAGGTTCCATAGAACCATATAAAGCCATATAGAACCATATATGTTCCATATAGATATATATAGGTTCCACGGAGGGTGAACTTTGAGGTTTCTTACAGAAATTTAAGGGAGTTTCTCCACTGTTATGAAGTTCTTCAGTGAATTATCTAGCCAGCTAGCGATAGATAGACTGTTCCTGAACAGTTTGTCTCCCTCGGGGCGCGTACCTGCCACCTCGTCAACTACATCGGTTCGGCAATGGGAGTCACAGTACGAGCGTGCTGAGCTAAAGGGCCGGTCCGATAGCCCAACGCTACCGCACTGTATTGAGGCGGGAGGGGGGTTTACTAACGTTCCATGCACGCCGAACTCTGCTTCCGTTACATAGATAGATAGATATTTTGCCCTATAAAAGCAGTAGCAGTGCAATGTATCAGTTCTGTTTTTCTGGACTGCACCGTGCTTGGCACAGAGACTATAAATAACTATGCATATGGAGACAAAAAATATCACACACGCAGGCACGCACACATAAACACACACACACACACACACACACACATACAATCACATAATCTCTCTCTCTCTTTCTCTCTCTCTCTCTCTCTCTCTCTCTCTCTCTCTTTCACACACACACACACACACACACACACACACACACACACACACACACACACACACACACACACACACACACACACACACACACACACACACACACACACACACACATGCATTGCCTCCAGCCAGGTGTGTTAATCAGAGCCATATTTAGTGGGTTTGAATTATTGATATCCACTGCAGTCATTTCGTCATATGGTCATACAGTATATCAGTTTTTTAGTAAACCCTAAGATACTGCACACTAGCATCAGCAATGTATTGCCTGCATACTAGTCACATGATCTCACATGAGTAAACTTTAGTAAACTACAGTAACAGTGTCAATTAACTGCATGTATGTACTGCACCGTATAGTCATATTTTGTATTTTGTATACAATTATATTGTATACAGTCAAATTTTGATTTTCGTCATTTGGTCATTTACGGCCAGGGACTTGTTTTTCTGTGTGGCTTGCTTTATGCATGCAACCGTGTGAAACCGAGCGAGACCATACTTGCTACAGGACGACTGGAGCACTTTGCACCATCCTGGAGGTATCAGCCAACGGGGCACTTAGCTGACTCTTTAATTTATTCAATGCGACTTACAACTATTATTTTTCAGGGTATTTGTTACAGTCCCTGGAGCAATGTGGGGTTAGGTGCCTTGCTCAAGAGCACTTCAGCCATGGAGATGTAGGGAGAGGTCAGGGGGGATTCGAACCAGCAACACCCAGATTGAAAGACCAACTCTCTAACCACTTGGCCACGGCTGCCCCAGGCTGCCCCTCGGCCACCCCTCGGCTGCCGCTCCTTAATATTTTCCACCATTGTTTGACTCCACCGCAACCTGATGATGTACCTTAACCTGCCATGTCCTCCTAGTTGTGTACCACATACTAATGCTGTAATAATAGGTGTGTGTGTGTGTGTGTGTGTGTTTGCGTGTGCGTGTGCGTGTGTGTGTGTGTGTAATAAGTAAGGGTTAACGTTCGGCGAGAAGGTCGCTACCGTGGAATAGCAGCACGACAGAGAGAATCTTTAGACGCGGAGCGGAGGGGTCTTGTTCTCTCTGAAGGGCTGCTATTCCACAAAGCGACCGACTCGCCGAACGTTAACCCGCTTATTATATGGATATACTTAAATGATTCACACATGGCGGGGACATTTCTTTAGGCCTATTTAATGTTAAGTTTATCATAGTTTTTCATGTCAAAAGATTGTTGCTGCGCAAAACAAAACAGTGCCGTTGTGGAACACCGCTAGGCAACAGCTAGGTAGCCAGGACAACAGGTGTTGTCTATCACAGCAGCTGATTAGAGTCTTGTTGGAAAGTCGCTTTAGCAGTGAAAAGTCTTGTTGCCAATAGGCGCATACGACTTTGTTGCGAGCGTCGATGTTGCAAAAGGCACGTGAGCGAGAACTTTAGAGCGCATTTACAGTCGGCCACAAATATGAACGAGACGATGAACGAGACGATGAGCTCGCACCGATTTGCTCTAATTACACACCACGTGTGAGGAGTGGGGGGGTAGGCAGTGAGGAGGAGCTGAAGTGGGGACCTGCGCAAACTTGTGTAGAGGTGTGAGACAAGACCCATATACACACGTGAGTGAGTTGTTGACCAACCAGTTAATGGGCGCGTGACCTCGGAGGCAGTCCGCAGACGAGCGTTGAAGGGTATAAGCAACTGCAGAGGTTGCAAGATCTGACTGCAGCCGCATTCATCCCGCAATAATTTGACACCATGTGACATGTCACCTCGTCAACGCAACATCGACGAAATTTCGAAGTTTGACAGGAAATCTAACCGTCATGCAGTATTTTCATCCAGAGTGCATTGCTGTCTACATGCGCATGCATGCGTTGATGAGAAATCTAATGCACTTACTGACAGCGGTCTGATATAGACCAACCCGTCCGTTATCGAAAATTATTATATGGTTGTGACGTCATCTGTCGAATGCTCCATTCATTTCAACGGGGCTCCCCAACGTTCGGACGTCTGTTATTTTTCGATAACGGACGGGTTGGTCTATAACAGACCGCTGTCAATGGCAACAAGACTTTTCACTGCTAAAGCGACTTTTCAACAAGACTCTAATCAGCTGCTGTGATAGACAGCACCCGTTGTCCTGGCTACCGCTGTCAATGGCAACAAGACGTTCACTGCTAAAGCCACTGGCTTGTATACAAGTCAGTGGCTAAAGCGAATGTTTCATATCACTCCGCAGGGGGTCCGGTCTTTTGTCACTCTAATCAGCTGCTGTGATAGACAACACCTGTTGTCCTGGCTACCTAGCTGCTGCCTAGCGGTGTTCCACAACGGCACTGTTTTGTTTTGCGCAGCAACAATCTTAACATTAAATAGGCCTAGGTCTAAAGAAATGTCCCCGCCATGTGTGAATCATTTAAGTATATCCATATAATAAGCGGGTTAACTTTCGGCGAGTCGGTCGCTTTGTGGAATAGCAGCACTTCAGAGAGAACAAGACCCCTCCGCTCCGCGTCGGGGTCTAAAGATTCTCTCTGTCGTGCTGCTATTCCACGGTAGCGACCTTCTCGCCGAACGTTAACCCTTACATAACAGACGTTGGGGAGCCCCATTGAAATGAATGGAGCATTCGACCGATGACGTCACACCATATAATAATGTGTCATAATCTACCACTATCTGTCCTCCTGGTTGGAATGATGTACCATAAAGCTGGCATCACTTTCCTTAACCTACCATCTACCTAGCCTGGTTCTCACCAGACGGTGTGTGTGTGTACTGGGACGGTGTGTGCTGGGAGCGCGGCAGGCTTCTATTGTTATTTAAATCAGGCATGGGCGACTTTGATGATAAGGAGGGCCGCAGTTTGGCATCGCCACTATTGGAGGGCCATACGACCGCGGATCTGACTGCAACTCGGAGAGTTTTAGGTGCAGTCGGTTGCCCACTTACTGCCAATATTGTTTTGAAAGATTAGGATTGTTCTCGATAGGCCTACATGAAAATGGATTGATTCGTGAACAATGCATTGATTCAGTATTTTTAAAAACTAAAATAAAAAAGGTAATATTTTTATATAATATTTAT
>NC_085858.1:41596819-41601819 GCF_034702125.1 Engraulis encrasicolus | reverse complement strand
GTGTGTGTGTGTGTGTGTGTGTGTGTGTGTGTGTGTGTGTGTGTGTGTGTGTGTGTGTGTGTGTGTGTGTGTGTGTGTGTGTGTGTGTGTGTGGAATTGGAGCTCTTTAGGGGGCCATCACGTGTGTGTGTGTGTGTGTGTGTGTGTGTGTGTGTGTGTGTGTGTGTGTGTGTGTGTGTGTGTGTGTGTGTGTGTGTGTGTGTGTGTGTGTGTGTGTGTGTGTCTGGGAATTGGAGCTGTGCTGGGGGGCGGCATCACGTGTGTGAATTGGAGAACTGCAGGAACTCCAGATAACCAACATCAGACATCAGATGAATGTGTGTGTGTGTGTGTGTGTGTGTGTGTGTGTGTGTGTGTGTGTGTGTGTGTGTGTGTGTGTGTGTGTGTGTGTGTGTGTGTGTGCACATGCAAGTAGGGGTGGGCGATATCACGATATTAATCGTGAATCGTGATATCGAGCACAAGATCGTCTCAGATCTGCCAAAGTGAAGAAATCGTATACATTGTCTTGCATTGAAGATGTGTACTATAAGTTTACATTTTATTACAATTTGCAAGTCTTTAATGTTGTTCTTTGTTGTTTTTATTTTTTCGATGGAAGATTGTGATAAAAAAATCGAAATCGAGATTTCATGTTAAAAAATCGTGATATGACATTTTTGCCATATCGCCCACCCCTATGTGCAAGCGTGTGTGTGTGTGTGTGCATGTGCAATCGTGTGTGTGTTTGTGTGAGAGAGAGAGAGTGTGTTGAAATGCTTTGCTACAGCAGGGATCTAAGATTCCTTAGCATACGGTGGCTTTAGTCTTAAGCTGCAAGCGTAGAGTAGGCTGATGGTGGAAGTGTGTGGGGAAGGGAAGGTTCACAAGACTACCCCACCATGACGGAGGGGGAGAGCGGGAGTGTCACTGAGGTGTGCAACCCCCCCCCCCCCCCACCCCCCTTCATCATTGGTTATAGGTACATCCGTGTTGAGGTGCCCCCCCCGCCCACATCCACCTTCATCATTGGTGATGGGCACATCCGTGTTGAGGTGACACCCCCCCCCCACACACACACACACATCCACCTTCATCATTGGCTATGGGTATATCTGTATTGAGGTCCCCCCCCTCCTCCTTCATTATTGGTTATGAGCACACCCCCCCCCCATCCCCCCTCCTCCTTCATTATTGGTTGTGAGCACATCCCCCCCCCCCCCCATCCCCCTTCATTATTGGTTATGGGTCACACATATTCAATGAGCTCCAGTGATTTAGGATATGTCCACAGTATGCGCATAATGAGCTTCTACAGTATATGGGTTTAGAAATATGCCCACGCTACATATATTTAATGAGCCTATTGGTGATATTTAATGAGAGTATTGACCAATGGACATAGACACGCCCTTCTCATGAATATTTAATGACAGCACTGCTACAGTGTTTGTGTGGTGTGACCCAAAACCCCCCCCCCCCCGCTCCTCGGATAGTTAATGTGCTGCAGTGTTTCTGAGAACACACCCACTTCATGAATAATTAAGGAGAGTATTGACTAATAGATACGCCCAATTCATGAATATTTAAAGAGCCTCTGGCTTGTTAGAGGCTGCAGCCTAGTATGACATCAGCGGCCCAGTCGATATCAGAAGGAGGTATAGTGTAGAGTAATATGTATTGATCCCAAAGGAAATTAGTATGTCCTGTCCTGCAGCATACATATAGTACTTATAATGTAATAGTTTAATACAGCGATAAATAAATAATTGCACCACATCAAAGATATAGTAGCAAACACTAGCGTACATTCAGCTGTTTGGCAGATCGTGCACATACACACACACACACACACACAAACGCGCGCGCGCGCGCACGCACGCACGCACGCACACACACACACACACACACACACACAAACACGTGCGCACGCATGCACGCACACACACACACACAACCACTTATTGATCCCGAAGGAAATTGAGTTGTCCAGCCGGGGGCGGTTCCTAGGGGCGGGCTAACCGGGCAATTGCCTGGGCGGCCCCCAAGAGGAGAAGCTCCAACACCATTTGGAATATTGCCCATTAGCCCTGTTATTTTGTTAACATGTTATTTCCATGCTGTTAGCACGCTATTGCAATAATAACATTGTATTAGTGTTTTTTATGAGCAGTTTCTGATTTTGTGTTTATTTTTTTTAAAAATCGCCGAAGGGGACGTTGCCCGGGGGCGTTGCCCAGGGGCGTCAGTCACTGTAGGATAGCCAGAGAGCACACACATACACACACACACACACACACACACACACACACACACACACACACACACACACACACACACACACACACACACACACACACACACACACACACACACACACACACACACACACACACACACACACACACACAGAGCTCTCTCTCTCTCTCCCTCTCTCTCTTTCACTCTCTCTCTCTCTGTCTCTCTGTGTGCTAGAGTGTGTGTGTGTGTGTGTGTGTGTGTGTGTGTGTGTGTGTGTGTGTGTGTGTCTGTGTGTGTGTGTCTGTGTGTGTGTGTGTGTGTGTGTGTGTGTGTGTGTGTGTGTGTGTGTGTGTGTGTGTGTGTGTCTGTGCTTGCACACGTGCATGCTTTCATAAGGCTACTAATAGTCTTTTCTCTGCAGAAATACGTAAAGTCATTGTAGGATGAGCACACTGCGTTGAGTAGCATACATAAATACGTCAATACACTTACAATATGCATCGCACCACATATTAAACAAAAAGCACACACTTGCATACATACAGGCTATTGTCAAGTCAGGTCAAGTGTACTTTAGTGACACAAATCTAGGCAACAGGGTTAGCACAGACGTCTGAATTGCGTTGGACAGATCACACAAACACACACTCACGCTTGCACGCACGCTCGCACGCACGCTCGCACGCACGCACGCACGCACGCACGCACACACACACACACACACACACACACACACCACACACACGGCATAATCTGTGATTGGGAATCAAAAGGTGTACTGTAGGTGTGAATGCTTCATCATATGCCAGAGGTGTGTGGCACAGAGCGTAGAGCACTCACATACTCCAAATCACACAAGCACATTTCAGGCTGACAGGAAATATGGACATTCAATGGGCAAGGCAACGGCAGATTATTACAGTTCAATCACAGAGACGGTTAAGTCTACATCATCAATAATAAAAGCAGAAATACAACAGCGGATGAAAAACAAATCAGGTGCATGGAAGTGAGAGGACTGAAAATATTGTAGAGAATAAGTTCATGACATGACAGGAAAGCATTTGAGAACTAGCCTGAGAATTCCCAAGTTGTAGAGAATAAGTTCATGACATGACAGGAAAGCATTTGAGGACTAGCCTGATGGGGTTTTCACACCTGGATCCTTTCAGCCATTTAAGTGAACTCAGACCTGTGACTCAGCCTTTTCTGTGCATATGTGAACGCTTCAAAGAGTCAACAGACCCCTTGGTCCCCGTGGACTCAGTACGGTTCGCTTATGATTTCTGACAAGCTACACTTGTGACTCGTTGTAATCACTTAAGGAGGGCTTTAGAAGACCGGGTGTGATCAAAAAGAAGACTGACGCACCATAAAAGCCTAACAGGACCAATCAGGTCTAACCCTTTTTGTAAGACACTCACAATATGAACAAAAACAGAGCCGAGTCCTTTTGCTGTCTTGGTTCCCTTAAAGTGGACTGAGTTCGGTTCACTTAAAGAGGTCTAGGTGTAAAAATGCCCTTAGAAATCCCATGTAGCTTTCCCCAATCGCTCCGAAAGACAGCTAGGTGCTAGGCTGGGGTAGGGAGCCAATCCGAGAGCAGGGAAGGGGTGGAACGGTGATGAAGCGTATTACTCAACATACTATGTTTGTAGTTTGTTTGAATAGAACTGACACAATTGGCTATGGGCTACGTATACGCCAAATGATGCATTGGACATGGACAGTCGTAAACGACACCAAATTAAATGTAACTTGTGATACAGACACCTTTTACTGTCACAGATGGGACGTAATTGACTTGCACACGCATTGTTGCAACAGAATCCACCACGTACATCTGTAAAGAAACTAGCCAGGTGTTAGAAATAAGAAAATGCATGTTCACTATAACTTCAGATATAAAGTGGGTGCCACAGACACGGGCATTCCTGATGGTGTCCTCAGCTCAGTTGGTACATTTAATTCCTTGTAACCACAAACATCTCCTATGCTTCCCTCTCGGAATAGTGTAACATATGTACTTTTTAGGATCTCTATTTTTTACAACCGTACACACATTTCAGGACGGTATGTCTTCTCTCTTCAGGGTCTGCACTGTGCGTGTGTGTGTATGTGTGTGTGTGTGTGTGTGTGTGTGTGTGTGTGTGTGTGTGTGTGTGTGTGTGTGTGTGTGTGTGTGTGTGTGTGTGTGTGTGTGTGTGTGTGTGTGTGTGTTTGAGCCAACGATGTGCTCGCAGTCAGTGATGACGTAACTTCCACAGGGGTCAATAGTCTGGTGATAACCAGGCAATCTGAAAACATCTTTGGTTCAAGTCTGGATTTAAAAGTAGCATGTCATCCCTTACTGAATGGACTACAGCACTTTAAAGGGCCACTACGTAACTTGTGCTTAGGTAAATGACAGTTAACAGTGGTGTGAATATAAATGGCTTCCCTCACACTGTGTATGTTTTCCAGCCCGGCTGAAGAGGAAGTCGATACAGAGTGTACAGACATGATCTTGTCACAGTAGGCTATGATAAAGCAGCCTGTCTTAGGGTGACTTTGTAAGACATTTCTGCCTGTAATGATATTCCTGATGGAAACAGTTTTGCAGGCGGGGTTTCATGCCCATAGATGCAGTTTTTTTCTTTTTTTCACTTATTAATGACTCATTCAAGCATTGGCTGACTCGTGAAAGAGACTAATACCCTTGACAATGTTGCCTTGTTGCCTTGTTGGAAAAAGTACATTTTGTCCTGATATGGGAAACAGTTGCAGCCACAGACGACCTG
>NC_085858.1:41589319-41591819 GCF_034702125.1 Engraulis encrasicolus | reverse complement strand
TCACCTAAAATATACAATTATACAATATATACAATGTACAATGTATATGCTATCTTAAAACATACTTCCTATAAAATTAAAACCTTATGCAGAAAGAAAAAAACAATATGATTGGTGTGACCTATATATGCTATGTGTCACACTTGAGTTTTTCTTTTACTTCAGACATGTAAAAGTTTTATCTGCTATCAACTGATTTTAAAGCACATCACACATCAACATCCCATTGACCCTCTGATGAAGGCGGAAGTTATACCGTCGAAACATGTCAGGTAAAAGATCAAACTTTTACATGTCTGATGTAAAAGACAAACTCAAGTGTGATTTAAACAGTTAGACATAATGAACGTGATACATATATATACTGTGTGTGCATGTATGTGTGTTATCTGTTGCGTGTTGTCATGATTACATTTTTAGTTTTCCTTCAGCTAGTGTTTCAGTTGTCTGTTAAATGTTTGTGTCTCAGTTTGTGTTTTTATTACAATTGGTAAATTGTTCCACATTTGAGTTCCAATAACTGAGAAACTTAACTGTTCAAAAGAAGTTTTGCGCTAGCCTGGTAAACCAGCGCCACCCACTGGGATGACAAAATTTTTCAGCTGCGAGTGGATCTGGCCTCGGATCTGAGAACGATTTGAACACTGTGCCCTGAGTCTGGCAAAACCAATTACAGCGCAGTGTTTTGTTTTGAATCAAAGCGGGCGGGGTTCTGAGGGAGTGACGACGAAGCTCGCAACAACTTTGGGAAAGCACATCAACGGCAAAGAACGCAGATTGGTCAGAGCGCCGGCACGGTTTGAAAAAACAACAGGTTGTTCTCATCAACAATCTTCGGAGGTATCGTTCATCGGGGCCAGACTAAATTACTCCGGTCTCACATTTAGGCTGGTTTATCAGGCTAGTTTTGCACACCTCTGCTATGCCGTTTCCATTCACTGCTCCTCTGGCCACTCACTGTCATTCACTGCTCCTCTGTTTGTCATGTGATGTGCGGTTAAAATGTCCTCTGTCATGCAGTGTTTGTTTTGTTGTTGTTTGTCTTTATTATGCGTACCTGTCTTAGGACAACGGCTGACATTTAGTAGCCACGGTAAATTTATATTGATTATATTATATATATTTATATTGATGTTTTTTAACTGGTGTATTGATTCATGTGCATTGCCCTAGTCAAATAAATTAATGCACGAACGAACGAATGAACGAATGAATGAATGAATGAATGAATGAATGAATGAATGAATGAATGAATGAATGAATGAACGAATGAACGAACGAACGAACGAACGAACGAATGAACGAATGAATGAATGAATGAATGAATGAATATGTCTGTTAGGCAATAGGAAGGAATTGTGCTGAAAAGGTTAATCCTCAATGAAATATTACGGTGTTACTTTACTGTGATAAATACATGCAAATCAGCATAATCCAGAATTCGGCTGCTATATTGAATTTTGAGATAGCTTTAAGTCTGTTCCAATAGGCCTTCTGGTTGGTAACCCACTGTGAAAAACGTAGCAGGACTAGTTTTGCTTTCAGCAGTTAACTGTCTATGTGCCATTTGACCATTTTCTGACCACTTTCTTGAAGATATTTCAAGGAAGCAAAATCTAAATTCTTTTTTTGCTTGTTTAGCCAACCTTTGTAAGGGAATAGGACAGAATTGTACTGAAAATAGCACAATCTTTAATTTGTGTTATGGCCTTACAGTATTGTGAAAATTCCATGAAAACCGTCCATTTTGGAAAATGGTAGTCATATTGAAATTTAGTGCAAATTTAACATGGTTTAATCTCAAATTTAATCTCTTAAACACACAGACGCACGCACGCACGCACGCACACACACACACACACACACACACACACACACACACACACACACACACACACACACACACACACACACACACACACACACACACACACACACCCTTGCTGTATTGCAAAAAATATCTATGAAATTATCCATTTGGGGATTGGCTACCATATTGATATTTGGGGAGTATTTTCGATGGCCCCAAGTTTTTAATTTATTCTAATAAGCCTTAGGGTTAGTAATCCACTGTGAAATGTTTGGCAGGACGATAGGCCCATTTTTTCAGCAGTGGACTGTATATGTGCAATTTGATAATTTTCTGACAACAGTCCTTAGGATATTTCAAAGTAGCAAAATATACATTGTTATGCATATATCATACATCATATCATATATATCATACACTTACATATCGCGTTCATCTTTCTTTGTAGCTAATAGGAGATGGGACAGAATTGGTCTGAAAATAGGTCATCTTTAATAATCATTAGGGAATATTTAAGGCTCCCACAAATACATTGTGTAGGTATACATTTTCTCTATCAACAGAGTGTCTTGAGTATGAAAATGGTTGAGTTTTGTGTCCCTGATGTTTTCCCGTGGTATAGGGTCAAAAAAAAGCATACAGTTTAGGCAAAATTTGTGAGAAAATTCTGGTTTACTGAAGTGCTGTGAC
>NC_085858.1:41566819-41574319 GCF_034702125.1 Engraulis encrasicolus | reverse complement strand
TGTGTGTGTGTGTGTGTGTGTGTGTGTGTGTGTGTGTGATCTTGTGTTGACAGGATGGGCGTCTGAGGTCAGGTGACCAGCTGGTGTCCATCAATAAGGAGTCGTGTATCGGCGTCACCCACGAGGAGGCTCAGAGCATCATAGTACGCGCCAAACTCAGGTCAGTGACATCATCATTATGCGCCAAACTCAGGTCAGCGGCGTCATCAAAACACAATACATTTAAATCAGAGGTCAAGGATGATATTGTTGACTTGGTGATATTGGATTGAGTAATTGTTTTAAAACACTACATCATTTCTGGAAATAGGCTCATTTCCCACTTCGCCTTGAGTGGGATCATTTTATTCCAATTAGAGCTCCAAATCGCCAAATTCTGGTGAAATTTCAGTTTGGTTGGTAGAAAAGAAAACTTACTAGCCACTTTGACCCATTAGTGAGTGTGTTTGGCTAGTAAGATTTACATCTACTGGTCTTTTGGGCTGATGATGAAAAAAGTTAATTTAGAGACTAGGGCTGCACAATTAATCGAAAATAATCGAAAATCGTGATAAATCGTGATATCGAAATCGTGATTTCAATCGGGATTTAATCGTGGCAATAGTGACCTACCTTCGAGAGCGTCCTTGAAGCCAGAACATATTGACAGGCTGGTGTTTCTGGCCAGAAATCTGTCCATCCAAGTTTTATGCTATTGCCTTTACATAATTATTACAGTTCATTTTGTTTTGCTCATCCTGTAGATAATTAATTCTTGGGTATATTTCATTTTGTTATATATTTTTTTTAATTCAGCAAAAAAAAACAATAATTGTGATTAATAATCTTGATTACAATTTTGACCCAAATAATCGTGATTATGATTTTTTCCATAATCGTGCAGCCCTATTAGAGACCTGATTCCAACTGTTCTGTCACACATAGATGATAGAAAGTCTGAACAGTCATTTGCAAGAATAAAATGATTCAATGCAAAATAAAAAAAAAGATGCTTACGTCATTTTGCAGGAAAAGTCTTCTGATGGGGCAGCTGATGCTGATGCTGATGTGTGTGTCTCTCTATCGCCCCCCGCAGGCCGGACCCCACAGTTGAGATCGCCTTCATCCGTCGTCGCGGCTGCTCTTCCGCTTCCAGCAGCACTAGCACTAGTATTAGCGACCGCCAGAGTCCCCAGCACACCCAGTCCACCCCCCCTCCCCACACCCCCAGGAGCACCCAGGGAGGGGCAACACACTCCCCCTCCCACACCCCCCCTCAGACCCGGAGCCCCCAAGTCCAGACACGATGCCCCCACCCACACCCACACACTCACTCCCACGCCCACACCCACAGCCAGACTACGGACACCCCTCCTCCCGGACACCCCCCTCCGCCCTACTCTGCCCCCTCCCCGTCCCCCTCCCCTACACACAAGCTCAGCGCGGCCGCGTCGGCTGGCAGCAAGGCGCTACCCGCACTGACACTCAGCCAGCAACAGGTAAGATGTTCACGCACGCACACATATGCACACACACACACCCACCCACACACACACACACATACACACGATCACAGGCATTGATTGACTGATATACAACCAATTTACATTGATTAGAGTATCCAAAAGTATCTTAACTATATAAACTAGTAACCTCTCTCCATCCTTTCTTGTGTGCGTGTGCGTGTGCGTGTGCGTGTGTGTGTCCACTGTAGGTTTCTGACGTGTGTATGAAGGGAGAAGAGAGTGTCTGCTGCTCGGCAACCGGCTGTGGTAAGACGGCACAACAGAGCACCACATTAGCTACAAATGTTGAGATGGCTTGCCATAACCTTTCAGTGTATACAGTAAATATTGAGATGGCTTGCCATAACTTTTCATTGTATACTGTAGTAAATATTGAACTGTCTTGACATAACTTCTCAGTGTATATAGTAAATATTGATCTGCCTTGCCATAACTGTGGGTATGGCATGGGCAGCCATGGTGTAGTGTAGTGGTCAGGGAGTTAGACTGTAGCAGAGGGTTGCAGGTTTGAATCCCATCTTTACCTCTCCCTACACGTCCATCCATGGCTGAAGAACCCTTGAGCAAGGCACCTAACCCCACACTGCTCCAAGGACTGTAACCAATAACCTGTAATATCTGTAAGTCCCTTTGGATGAAAAAGTGTCAGCTAAGTGTAATGTAATGTAATTATAATAACTGCTGTTCGACAGAGACAGTAACACATTTACTGTGTACACTGAAAAGTTATGGCAAGAGAGCTCAGCATTTGCACCCTCAATATTTATTCACTGAGCAAATATGGTAAGACAATTGTGGAACTACATTCATTCAGTAATGCCGTGCATACACTGTGCAATATGTTCATCACTGATAGGCAGCTCCTGTTCACACTGTACGAGGGAATCGCAGGGTTTAAAAGTTCACATCTCACGACTCACACCCTTACACTCTACGAGCCGAGGGTCGGATGCGAGCAGGAAGCTCACACTGTACGACATGATTTGTACGACATGATAGGCTTGTTTTCTGGAATTGTAGATGACAAAAAAAACCACAGAAGTGAAATGCGCACCTGAGTTGGAAGGTGAGGATGCGCTAAGGAGCGAATTGCACTGCCCTGGCAATCTGTGCCTCTTTGCATTGGGCATTGCATTGCAAAATGCATTTTAAATAGCTCTGGTAAAGTGTGTCGTCAAAATATTTGAATGGTGAAAGGACATCTGAAAAGTCATTTCCAATAATAAAATAAGTTGAACAAAATGGCATGTAAGTCCTTCTGCAACGAAATTCTTAATTTTTATACTATATAGGTATGGCAACTAAGACGGCTCAACACAGTTATGGCACAACATACTGCTGTAGGTTCAGTTCAGTTCAGTTCAAAGATGGCTGTCCTTATATCAAAACCACAAGACTCATGACACATAACATGGAGTCTAAAAGCACATGTAGGCTACACAAAGAATAAATAAATAGTTATACAAGGACATTTGACATATACACATACAACATATATACACACAAGGGGCGGAACTGCAGTGGTGGACCACAATACTTCATACAACCACTGCAGAACCACTGCAGAAGTGACACCACACTCCTGCCACAGCTAAAGTGCAAAAGGCATTGTTACATATACAAAGGTAAACCTGCAAGTAATACTTTGTTTGTAGGTTTTCATATATGCAGACCTACTGTATACCACTGTAGGTTTTCATATTTGCAGACCTATACCTCTGTAGGTTATCATATCTGCAGACCTATACCTCTGTAGGTTATCATATCTGCAGACCTATACCTCTGTAGGTTATCATGTTTGCAGACCTATACAACTGTAGGTTATTATATTTGTAGACCTAGACTGCTGCAGGTTATCATAGTATTTGCTGCTTGCTCTCACTGCAGTGTGTGATGTTGGCAAATGTAGGTCACTAATGCAGTGAGGTACAGTACACTGCAGTGTGTGTGTGTGTGTGTGTGTGTGTGTGTGTGTGTGTGTGTGTGTGTGTGTGTGTGTGTGTGTGTGTGTGTGTGTGTGTGTGTGTGTGTGTGTGTGTGTGTGTGTGTGTGGTGTTAGCTCAAATATGGGCAGCAGCTCTGCAGTGTGTGAGATGTTAGCTGCAGTTGTAGTGTGCTGTATAATGCAGTGTGTGTGTGGTGTTAGCTTATGTGGGCAGAGCCCTCCTGAAGTGTGTGTGTGTGTGTGTGTGTGTGTGTGTGTGTGTGTGCGTGCATGCGTGCGTGCGTGTGTGATGTTAGCTTATGTGGGCAGCCGTTCTGCAGTGGATGTGATGCTCATTAATGTGGGCAGAAGTAGGTCTATAGTGTGTGTGATGTTAGCTGCAGCTGTAGTGCGTTGCTCAATGCCGTGTGCTTGATTTCAGATTGTGTGAACAGTAGCGCTACAGTGTGTGTGGTGTTAGATTATTTGGTCACCAAAACAGGGTGGACTGTTCCTTGAACTTAAAAACTATAAGCCTACAGCAGGGATTGAAGTGAAAAGTACCTTTGGGGACTCATAGTTTCATATCTGAAGAAGCATGTATAGGCACACGTAGCCAGTAGCCTAGTAAAGACCTGCTATTTACTAGTTTAATTGGCCAGCGAACCATTGAACATTTGAAACTATTTGTATTACAGTTTGGGAATCTGTATCTTCTTCCTGAGGGCAGTAGTTCATACCCACAGTTCAAAACATGCTAGTCATCCAGTAAGATCAAACCCTGCCTTTCCACTGCTTCATCAAATAAAGCTGGCATGCTCATTACCTATCCAGCTCTCCTAATGAGGGTTTGCAGTTCAGTTGTCAGTTTAACAGACATTTTCCCAAACCAATGGAAGCCCTGTAGAAGGCATCATTATTTCTTTCTCAATGCCAAACACTCTCAACTTCCTCAGAAAGTGAACATATTGACTGATTCGTTCGCTTAAAGACATGCACGTATGCACAAGGAACAGGAAACAAGTGACTCCTAGCGTTTAGCAACCTCAGGTGCAAATTGTCTGATTTGGTCTGCTATAGATACGATAGGCTACTAATGTTAGCTGATGCAGTCTGTTATAGATACGGTAGGCAGTGCTGAAAACAAGCCCAAAAGAAGCGACTGACTTGCGTCCTAAAAACAAGCCCAAAAGAAGCGACCGGAGACAAAAAAAACTTGGGCTGGGTCGTTAGTCGCATGTCTTGTCAGAGAATACCTTGCTCTTTCTGAGTGTATGGGGTAGCTAAAATCCACGTACAGTAAGTGACCGTGGCAGGCACAGAGAGTGCTGTAGTAGGATAACGTGTAAGGATGAGTGAGAATAACCGAGTTGCCATTGAGAAACATTAAGTTACAAACATCCAAACATATTCAATTCACCGGCAGAGCAAAAGAAAACATCAAGCCTAACCCTGAAAATAACAAGCCCAAAAAACGCAACCCGCGACTTTTCAAAATTTAAAGCGACTGCTCAAAAAAAGAAGCCCAGGGTCGCTTATAATAAGCGTAATTGGCAACGCTGAAGGCTAGTGATGTTAGCTGATGCAGTCTGCAATATAGCCTATATACTGCAGTGAAGATGTTGTTTTTGTAGGTCATTAGTGTCCAGCGTTACTGTGCAGTGTGATGCCTATTGTGCAGTATGATGTCACAGTTGTTCGGGCTGCTGTGTCTGGAACAATGATGGGCTGTCTCTTTTTCTGTCTCTCTTTCTCTTTCTCTCTCCGTAAGTTCTGCCCCCCCCCCCTTTCGGTCTCCCTCTCTCCATCTTTCTCTCTTTCTGTGTTCCGCCCTCTCTCTCTGTCTCTGTCTCTGTCTCTGTCTCTCTCTCTCTCTCTCTCTCTCTCTCTCTCTCTCTCTCTCTCTCTCTCTCTCCCCCATAGAGAGCTTGTCTCAGCAGTTCGTTCTGTATTTCGCATAGTGTAGCGACTCCTGTCAGATCAGTGAGCTCCATCAGCTGTGATGTCTGCTGGACAGACCTATCCAGGTTGACACTTCCATCCAGGTTGACAGAGCTGCCCTACAAAGGCAAAGTGCAGTAGCTACAGTATGTCAACATTGAAACTGATTAAAAAGTCCTTCAAAGCCTTGATATTAAGTTGGATATCGTAGTTACTGCAAATCTGGCAGCAATATCTCTGAAATGGGACACATTTGATTTGGACCACAAGCATTTATCACAAAATGAAGGTGTAATGAACATGATGTTTAGTCTAAATTCAAATTTGAGAAAATGTGTTGTTAATGCACGTTGCATTTGAGTGCTATCCATTGTTGGCTTGCTCCACTATCCCGTTGCATATAAGGATGAGGTCACTAATGGAGAGCTCCTATACTGTAATGTGCTGCAGGCCTCCTGGTATGGGTCTCACTAGGTGGACGGAGAGCTCCTATACCAGGGGTGGGTAATTATTTTGGGCCAAGAGCCACATTGGGTTTAGAAAATTGACCAAAGGGCCGAACGTCGTAGGCAACTTGCCCATGCCAATAATAAGAAATGGTGTACGCCAATATAATAACACCTTTGTCAGTTATGCCGTTCCTGCTAATTGTATCTAGATGTAGACTTTAGTAATCTTAGGTTTCCAATACCTTGTTTTAAGAATGAGTGACTATATGAATCTTCATTATTTTCCTTGGAAAGGCTCTGAGGGACGCATGAAATGGCTGAGCGGGCCGCATGTGGCCCCCGGGCCTGAGTTTGCCCACGTCTGTCCTATACTGTAATGACCTGGCATGGCTCTCACTAGATGGACGTGGTTCCCAAACTTGTTCCGTTTGTGGGGTCCTTTTTTCCGGCTCTTGAGGTCCTTTTATCCACCCCCCCGATATAATTTTAATGTTATGCATCTTCACATGAAATATGACATATTTTGTAAAGGGATCTTAGAAATTACATTTGCAATACAATTAAGTTATATTCAGGGGACCTATAGTAGGTGGGGTCTGTAGTTAAGGTGGCTGCATTCAATATAGACCTTAGGTGCAAGGGGAAAATCCTGGTTTGTGTTCATAGTATGGCCCTTGTAGTACTTTTACAGCCCTTGGAGGAATTTGAAGTGGCCCCTCGATTGAAAAAGGTTCCCCACCCCCGGGCTAATAAAGTCGATTTAAGATTAGAAGTTTGCCAGCTCAAATCCCACCCTTACCTCTCCCTACACCTCTATCCATGGCTGAGGTGCCCTTGAGCAAGGCACCTAACCCCACGTTGTTCCAGGGACTTTAACCGATACCCTGTGTTTACAAACCCATGGGAATAAAAGATGGGAATGGAACGTAAAGACCAAGAAAACGGGACTGGGGGGAAAGTGGCGATCTAGATAACTGTAAGTCGCTTCGGATAAAAGTGTCAGATAAGTGTATACAATAATATCTTACATCTAATGTATGTAATAATATCTTACTATTAATATCTTAATAACTTACCGTGTGTAATGTATGTGATGCATGTAATGAATGTATGTGGTTGATTACTCCCCCCACTAAAATGAAGTTTCTTTCCTGCCAAAAATGAGTGGTCTTACGCCGTCAATCCAAATCTTAAAAATACGCTGCTATCACATGTGAAATCTAGAGCGTGTGTCAAACGGAATCAGGATTTACATTAGATAGATTAGATTTGAGAGTGAAGGTCCAGAAGTAGAAGGGAGTGACTTAGGTGCCCAATGAACTTAGTTGACTTGAATGCCTATTCAGTCATGTCTTTGCCTAATGTCTCCCCTTTAATGTGTGTGTGTGCGTGTGTGTGGTGGGGGTGGTGTGTGTTTCAGGTGCTGCCTCCAGTGTGCAGCTATCAACCAATGAGAACGCTTGTTATCCGAGCCCAAATTCTAGCCCCTCCCACAACCAGGGCAAACCACTCCCACTGGATAAACTTGAACAGGTGAGCTGTTGTCACCACACACACACACACACACACACACACACACACACACACACACACACACACACACACACACACACACACACACACACACACACACACACACACACACACACACACACACACACACACACATGCATTAGGTTTT
>NC_085858.1:41551819-41556819 GCF_034702125.1 Engraulis encrasicolus | reverse complement strand
AAGACAACTAAATGATTTACCCTTAACCAGTACCAATACTATTTTTGCGACTAGCGAAGGGGGGGCATACATAGCAGTTTGCAGAGGTAATGAATGTATGACCCAAAGTACCATTTCTGCCCGAATATAAGATCATATTTAAGACAGGGTTTTTGTTTTAAATACCGTGTAGTGCTTAAAAAACAGGGATTGTCTTATTTGTCACGAACGAGACAAAATAGCACCAGAATAATGTTTTGAAACTTTTGACTTAGCCTGAATTACTCGGCCCTTATCCTTCACAACAATGCCACAACGCTCAATAATGGAGAGGTCAAGATATTGTGTTCAATAGATATTGGTCTATTGAAATCAGAAAAGGTTTATGAACAGCATTTTGACAGCAGTTTTCCTATGTGAAACAAAATGTTGGTCTTTAAAAAAAATGCATCTGCAAAAGGTGCTATTTATTCAGGATCATCTTGTATACGACCAATACGGCATTTGTCAAGATTGTCCATAGAAAACATGGTGACTTGGGAAAGAAGAGACTTGGCTTTGGCACGACTTTGAGTTGGTCAAAGGGTGAAATTCAGACTTGATTAGGATGACTTGAGGCTTACTTTTGACTTGCAAATTAGTGACTTGGTCTCATTTCTGCAGTGTGTGTGTGTGTGACTGTGTGTGTGTGTGTGTGTGTGTGTGTGTGTGTGTGTGACTGTGTGTGTGTGTGTGTGTGTGTGTGTGTGTGTGTGTGTGTGTGTGTGTGTGTGTGTGTGTGTGTGTGTGTGTGTGTGTGTGTGTGTGTGTGTGTGTGTGTGTGACGTGTGTGTGTACTGTAGTGTATTTGGTGTTTATATGGGTTAATGTACAGTGTAATGTGTATTTTAGACTTTTTGTTAGAGTTTTAGATGAATGTTTAATGTGATGTGGTGATGTGGACACTAGGGGGCGCCTTACACAAACTCACACGCTGTCAGGTCAGCCAAGCCGTGTGTGTATGTGTGTGTGTGTGTGTGTGTGCGTGTGCGTGTCTGTGTCTGTGTGTGTGCAATGGTCTATGTGTTTTGAAAGCTATGACAATTATGCTAATGTACAGGAAAACAAAGAAAATCAGAGTGAGATGCAGTACATATGTGTACATACTGTACATGTATGAAGAGAGAGAGTCCTGTTTCGTGAAGTGAAATAATGTACGCATTTAGATACATTCATGACAGAGCTCAGCACAGCTTGAGGATGCTGAAGTCTCCTCCATGCACCTCCTCTCCTCTCCTCTCCTCTCCTCTCCTCTCCTCTCCTCTCTCCTCTCCTCCCCTCTCTTC
Organism: Engraulis encrasicolus; assembly: GCF_034702125.1. Classification (NCBI taxonomy): domain Eukaryota; kingdom Metazoa; phylum Chordata; class Actinopteri; order Clupeiformes; family Engraulidae; genus Engraulis; species Engraulis encrasicolus. The sequence goes on along the minus strand of NC_085858.1, from coordinate 41,555,515 downwards.
TCTCCTCTCCTCTCTCTTCTCCTCTCCTCTCCTCTCTTCTCCTCTCCTCTCCTCTCCTCCTTTCCTCTTCTCTCCCCTCCTCTCCTCTCCTCTCTTCTCCACTTCTCTCCCCTCTCTCCTCTCTTCCCCTCTCCTCTCCTCTCCTCTCCGCTCCTCTCTTCTCCTCTCCTCTCTTCTCCTCTCCTCTCCTCTCTTCTCCACTTCTCTCATCTCCTCTCCTCTCCTCCCCTCTCCTCTCCTCTCCTCTCCTCTCTCCTCTCCCCTCTCCTCTCCTCTCCTCTCCTCTCTTCTCCACTTATCTCCTCTCCTCTCCTCTCCTCTCGTCTCCTCTCCTCTCCTCTCCTCTCCTCTCCTCTCCTCTCCTCTCCTCTCCTCTCCTCTCCTCCCCTCTCCTCTCCTCTCCTCTCCTCTCCTCTCCTCTCCTCTCCTCTCCTCCCCTCTCCTCTCCTCTCCTCTCCGCTCCTCTCTTCTCCTCTCCTCTCTTCTCCTCTCCTCTCCTCTCTTCTCCACTTCTCTCATCTCCTCTCCTCTCCTCCCCTCTCCTCTCCTCTCCTCTCTCCTCTCCCCTCTCCTCTCCTCTCCTCTCTTCTCCACTTATCTCCTCTCCTCTCCTCTCCTCTCCTCTGCTCTCCTCTCCTCTCCTCTCTCCTCTCCTCTCCTCTCTCCCCTCTCCTCTCCTCTCCTCTCCTGTGTGTGTGTGTGTGTGTGTGTGTGTGTGTGTGTGTGTGTGTGTGTGTGTGTGTGTGTGTGTGTGTGTGTGTGTGTGTGTGTGTGTGTGGTGAGGCGTGTGAGATGTTCCATTCTGTGTGCATGTGAGTTCATGATGCTCTTTGATGTTCGTGTGTGTGTGTGTGTGTGTGTGTGTGTGTGTGTGTGTGTGTGTGTGTGTGTGTGTGTGTGTGTGTGTGTGTGTGTGTGTGTGTGTGTGTGTGTGTGTGTGTGTGTCTGTGTGTGTGTGTGTGTCTGTGTGTGTGTGTGTGTGTGTGTGTGTGTGTGTGTGTGTGTGTGTGTGTGTGTGTGTGCACGTGCAATGGTGTGTGTGTCTATCCATCATTTGCATTGACGTCACAATATTACGTAATCGATTTTGCTGGACGGCAGAAGTACACATTCGTACATAGGAATTATATGCAGACGAAGACAACTTTGACCATAAAATACCAAAGAAACACGTAGTTCTTGTATTTTTTTTAAACGGGATATGTACCTGGCGTTATCAGGCTAGGTTGGCCACGGTGGATGTGTTCAAATCATAGATTTATTCAAATGTATTCTGCTCCACTAGATGGCATAACGCGGACGGGCGGTACGAGAAACTGGGAGAAGAAGAGAAAGTTGTTGCTTGCTTCCAGCCATGAACTTACTCTGCCTGCGATATATTTTTTTTATCCCGTGTTTATTTTCTTCAGTAAAGTTGTGAACTTAAACCAAACCTCTGCATTGGCAAAATAAGCACATTTATGCACCGTTTCTTCATTGGTGGCTGGGCACCGCGGCTGCATCCTCTTCTTCGTGGCATGGCACAGGTAAGATAATGCTGCTAACCTAACTTACTAGGCTACAAGACGCACGGTACATGTTGTGTCAGGCATTTCGCAAAGTGGTGTTTTGAAAAGCATATCTTTTCATCTCAGATGTATCTTGTAGGTTAACTTGAATTCTCTCGCTTCGTTTCATCCAAGTGGATTTCATTGTTGTTTCAGCCACGTCTGCACAATGTAGGCAAATATGAAATATAATTCTATATCTTATCTTCTGTTTACATATCCAATATGTTCATTTGTACTGTATTATTATTGACCACTTATGTTACCAGTCCATCACTGCTACCTGTCCTGTCTTGCACTTTCTGTCTGTCTGTAATTGTCAGTCCTGTCCTGGCATGGTAGAGAGAAAACGTCGTTTCCCTTGTATGACCATAAGTGACAATAAAAGCTGACTTGACATACTTCAATGTTTCAAATCGGTGTTGCATTACATTGCACATGTAGAAACACATAGGACAGAATGTCGGTTACATACTTTGATTAAATAATTTTGATTTGATTAAATAAATCATTTGAAAAGATGACCTTCACAAGAGAAAGAAAAGCACAACAAACCTGTTATTTATCTTTTATTGTTTAGTAATTGCAGGTTCATCAGTCAGGTGGTCAGCACCCAAACTAAAACCATGCGTCATGGTGGCCAGGAATTGCATCCCAGCAGCACAGGTAAATACATGACTAGTAAGTTGGGATGAGTGTTATTTTCTGACATTTTACATCACATTTTAATTCAGACAATATTGCCAAGGGAGTCAATTATTCAGTACTGTACCAATACATTACAATGCATGGCTAGATTCATTTAAATAGCATGTTTGTCTTTTCTTTTTTTCTAATTAGATGGGGGAGCCAACATGAAGAGGTGTCTAGAAAGGCTTCTTCCTCTTTGGCTTTGCAGCAGCACCAGGACCTCACCATCAGTGATGCTGTTCATCCATCGGGCCTACCCTTACATTCCTCCCCTGATATAAAGGACTTTTTTAGGAAAAGCACAAAAGCACAACAAATACCTCTTAATGTATGTCCTCTACAAGTCTTCTGTTGTCCAGTCTTGCACTTTAAATGTCTGTATGAGCACTGTCTATGTCCATACTGTCTTAAGTCCATGTATAAGTACTGTCTATGTCTATACTGTCTATGTCCTTACCTAGATTAGTCTATGTCTGTATGGGAAAGCAAGAAATGTAATTTCAAATTCTTTGTATGACCAGTGCATGTAAAGAAATTCACAATAAAACCTACTTGACTTGACTTGACGCACTGATCACCTGTACCAGTTGTTGGAGTTTTCAGAAGGGCTCTAAATTAACTTTTTTTATTCACTAGTAGCCAAAATGGCTAGTATGTTAATCTCCAAACATACCGGTACATTAAATAATGGGTCAAAGTGCCAAGTATGTTTTCTTTTCTACCAGCAAAACTTAATTTTCCCCAGCATTTGGCTGGTGAGCCCTGGTTGTCATTGATGGTGAGTAGCTGTGATAATAAATAACTGAAATGATGAAGTCCATCCAGACATGTCTTGCTTATGTTATTGTACTAATACAACAACGTAGAACATTTTCTGTGAAAGCCCAACTGGGAAACTCCAACTCCCATTGACATTGTGACACAGCACACAAGTGTTCACTGCACGAAATTGCATTTATGCTTCACCCGTGCAAGGGGGCAGCCCCCAATGGCGCCCCAAGGGAGCAGTGTGGCGGTACCATGCTCAGGGTATCTCAGTCATGGAGGAGGATGGGGGAGAGCACTGATTACTTAACTCCCCCCACCAACCTGGTGGGTCGGGAGTCCAACCGGCAACCTTTGGGATACAAGGCTGACACTCTAACCACTTACCCATGACCGCCTGTCAATCTTCAGTCTAGTCTAACTAATTATATTGTCTCCACTAAATGTATATCTCAGGTGACATGGGTATACTGGTATGGGGATAGTGCTGTATGTAAATAATATTAACCCATTTCAGCCGGCACCAAAATGCCAGCTAATTGCCTATGCCCCTTTTAAGAAAGGTGTCCTCATCCTATAAAAAAACCCAAATAACTAAATAAGTCTCTGAAGCACATACAGACATGATATGAGTTTTAAAAGCTAAGACCATCCTCTTGCATTAGAACATGTTAATTCAGCTCTAACATACCCA
>NC_085858.1:41534319-41539319 GCF_034702125.1 Engraulis encrasicolus | reverse complement strand
CTCTTCCCCCCTCAGCGATAGACATGGCGCATCAGCCATCAGTCACACACCCGTTTGTGTACAACTCGCCCGTGTGAGGCTATGACGCAATGTCCCTATTTGGCGCCATTGAGAAATTCTGTATTTTAAATATATTTATAACTACATATATTTTACTGAATTATGTTTTTGTCATGCTTAGGCTACCCCCTAAGAAACCATTTCAGGAAAAACCAACAATTTTAAAAAAATCATCTTTTTCCATTTTCACACATTTTTGCAAACGCTCCAGAGAGCCACTAGGGAGGTGCTTAAGAACCGCACGCGGCTCAAGAGCCGCATGTTGCCGACCCCCGGACTCAGAGTCCTGCACCAGGTCGGGTACCCACGGGTACGGGTAAATAGTTGCCCAAATGGGCGGGGTTTTAACGTTCCGAAATTTCACGGGTGGGTATGCGGGCGGGTAGGTTAAAATACGGGTGGGTAGCTCGGGTAGCACGTCAATCAAAATGGTCATAGAACTAGGAGACTATTTTCTTTTTTATCTATTTAGATTTAGATTTTTATCTATTTAGATTAGGGATGTGCACGTTTCCTTTCGAATTTAGAATAGTCCTGTCGAATAAAAAAAATCCAGCCAATAAAAAAAAATCTGTGTTGGCCTCCCTTGCAGTGTTAAGTGACAAATGAAAACTACTGCAGAGTTACATTAAATTAACCTAGTAGCTCCCCTGTATTCTAATTTCTCTGGTAGTTCTAGATACGATGCTCATCTTTCATTTCCAACACGTAAGGCGAGTGTGTCTGAAAGCGTCCCGCCCCCGCCGACACGACACACACACAGCCAGGGAGAAGCCACGCATCTCGTGCATTTCAGGAACGGGCATTGGTCATTCATAAATAAATCGTTGACACTGTAAATCTGCAATTGGTGATGGTTTTGTAAACATGGACTGTCATCTGCAACTGTTCGGGAATAATGTCACATCAATTTGCGTCTGATTTGGCCAGCGTAAACTTCTGCAAGGTAAGCTACTTGTAATGTACTGCCGTCTTCTGAGCCGTTCCGGTGCGCAGCTATTCTGGACTTTACGGTCCCATTCACTTCAATTCATTTTTTTGGAGTTTTACAGATTTCGGACCGTGCGGACGCCGCTGTCGTCGTGCGAGGAAAACAACAATTGTCTCGGGTGCTAAACATGGTCATGGAACGGCTTGCTTAACAAGAATAATATGTGTTATGTCATTTCGAAGATAATTAAAGATTATTAAATCTTATTAAATCTTATTAAATCTTATTACAATGGGATTCCTCATAGGCATGGTTTTGCATGTCTCTTATCTCTTTTCATGTTGACTGTGCGATCACCGTTACAAGTTTACAAGGTGCACAGCGCACAGATGTATGCATACAAAAAGGAAGAATACATTCCACGGTGTAATTCTGAAAATAATTCACTTCAAAGTTAAGTGTTATTACATAGGCACCATGGTCATCAATATGTGTGTAAGAACAAGTGAAAAAACAAATCGGTCAGTTTGTCAAAGAGGAGACGGTAGATATGCGCACCATAGTACAAAGTATGCATCACACCATGCTTCTGAATGATATGAAGGAAAAATACTGACGGCACATAGCCTACGTCTCTTTCCTCAATAATGCACATGCCACATATCACTCAAGCAACATTATCTTCATTAGCTAATGTGGCCACAGGGGGCGATATTGTAGGGCACGCTGAGACATTCGGATTCAATTTAACCCACCATTAGGCTATATAACAAAGGTTGCATTATAGGCTAGGCTACCACATATAGTCATTAATTGGCAAACAATTCCTGTTGTTTCTATTGTAATGGGATTGCTACATTCAAGAAGTTTCCAATGTCTTCCATCTCATCTGTCTTTTTCATGTTTGTAGGTTAAGAATTGACAAACAAAATCTTAACATTGTACTGCATGTTTTACAGGTGCCCATATGATTCAAGTCTGTCTGTAGAGCACAACAAGGGTCTGTGAGAAAAGGGTGCTTGCGCTGCTGACGATGTGAAAATGCTTTCATTACATCCTATAGGCCTACATATGATGGCTACAAGAATTTCTGCAATGTGTTGTTTTGTTTTGAAGAAAATTGAATAAAATCTTATTACAGTGGGATGTCATTTGCATGATTGGACAGGTCTCCAATCTCTTTGCATGTTCACTGCGTCATCACCATTTCATCTTTACAATGTGCAGAATGATCAGAACTTTCTGTAATTCTGAAAATAAGTAACAGATCACACCACACATGTAATAAGTAGTGCACATTGAAAATGATGAATTTCTCAAAGCAGACACTGTGGATGATATGTAGCATAATACACAGTATGTGTCGCAATATGCTCCTGAATGATATGCTGAAGACATACTGAAGGCACAAATATTTATTTACCCAATACGCCTTATAATGTAGGCCTATATCAGGAGTGAGGTAACATACAAAAGTTGTAAAAGTTGAATGCTGAGTGGCCTTGAACCCACAACCTATGGTACGGACAGCTTGTCTTCATCCACTAAGCTACCACAGTTTCGTAAGAAATGTTATGACCAGACAAATATGTCGTCGTTGTGCATTTTAACACAATAAATCATATAAAATATATTACCCCTGCACCATTACCTCATTGTCTGAAGTACAAAGCGGATTCCCAAAAAGTTGGGACACTTAGTAGCCTATTTTGTGAATAAAAGCAAAACGCTGCCCTTTTCAAAACATTCATTCCATGTGTAAGATGCACAATGTCACAAGGTCGGCATAGTAACTGTTAAATGGAGGTAATAGTACTGTTTTGGGGGAAATCTGTGTTCATTTTAAATTCAACGCATGCAACAAATCTCAAAAAAGTTGGGACGTGGCCAAAACATGTTGGTATAGTTAGATAATTCTAAAAATAACACAAGGAAGAATATTTTAAAAGGAACTATATTGACTGCCAACATGAATGCACAAATAAAATATCATCACAGAAAGGCTGTGGCACTCAGTAGCGAAGATTTTGAGGCACTAATTACTGATCTATTACACAGAAAGATTGAATTTTCAAAATTGCAGGCATATAAGGCCTATTTCCGTAATATGGAGTTCTGTGAAATCATTGCATAGGTTATGATATCATGACATACTCATCGTCAATAAGCAAACTCTGACACTCCAACAATGACAGCTGTTGAAAAAATGACCATAAACACAACACTTGATTAAAACACATGATGCAGACATTAAACAGAGTTGCAAGTGGCAAAGTTCATTCTAGATTGACCTAGGAGACATGTGAAACTGTCCTCTGATTACAGAATGGAAAATATTTCATCCTTTTTTTTAAATCATGGAGTCATGCACCCTCCAGGTTATGAAGAAAATGAATACTTCAGCTTGTTTTAGTAGTCAGTCTGAAAGACAGCATATATGACGGTAAAGGGGTGCAGAGGTGCCTTGGTTATGGTCTTCTTACTCATGTAGAGCATTAAAATGAATGTTTAATGATATATACAGACTTTAGACAGCATACATAGCTACCAAGGCATTATATTTTGGAGTACCGCCTTTAGCTATTGCCCCATAATGGTGGCAGATTTCAATCTCTACTATGTTCCAATGATGTGGTTCCATCATAAGAGTAAACAGGTGACAAAATTGTTCTCTTGCAGTCAGGATATGCCACATATTAAGCATAACAATAAGGGGAACAAGTTGAAGAACACACCTATCAGTTGAGCTGTTGAAATCGAGTCTCGCACATCCAAATATCAATTTTTTTGAATAAAATCATGGCATCAGTTCAAGTATCTAACTGTTAAGTATCTTCCCTTGTGTTATTTGTAGTCTTATCAAACATAAAAAGCATTTTATTGGCCCCGTCCCAACTTTTTTGGGATTTGTTGCAAGGGTGAAATTTCAAATGATCATATAATTACCTCAAAACAACAATTCTGCTGACTTTAACAACTGATATGTTGTATGTACGCAATGCTCTACCTTATTAACATATTGAATGTTTTGAAAATGCCAGCATTTTTATTTTATTCACAAAATACCAAGTGTCCCAACTTTTTTGGAATCCGCTTTGTATGATGAAGCAATGATTGTAGGCCTATATAATTTATAGTGCTGTGATAATGTGCACAACAAGGAGTTTTCTGGTCAATCAAATTTTACTAAAATGGAGTCATGCCTGCCATTCCACAGGTTGTGGGATCAAGGCCCCTCAAAGTTTTACACTCGTGTATGTTACCTCACTTCTGATAGGCCATGATTAGGCTAATTCAGTAAATAGATATTTGTGCCTACAGTATTTCTTCAGCATATCATTCAGGAGCATATTTCGATGAATGCCGTAAGTATTTTTCCTTCATATCATTCAGAAGCATGGTGTGATGCATACTTTGTACTATGGTGCGCATATCTACCGTCTCCTCTTTGACAAACTGACCGATTTGTTTTTTCACTTGTTCTTACACACATAGGCCTATTGATGACCATGATGCCTATGTAATAACACTTAACTTTGAAGTGAATTATTTTCAGAATTACACCGTGGAATGTATTCTTCCTTTTTGTATGCATACATCTGTGCGCTGTGCACCTTGTAAACTTGTAACAGTGATCGCACAGTCAATATGAAAAGAGATAAGAGACATGCAAAACCATGCCTATTATCTTTATCTATTATAATTATCTTCGAAATGACATAACACATATCATTCTTGTTAAGCAAGCCGTTCCATGACCATGTTTAGCACCCGAGACAATTGTTGTTTTCCTCGCACGACGACAGCGGCGTCCGCACGGTCCGAAATCTGTAAAACTCCGAAAAAATGAATGGAAGTGAATGGGATCGTAAAGTCCAGAATAGCTGCGCACCGGAACGGCTCAAAAGACGGCAGTTTGTAATGTTAACTGTTAGCCAATGTCAGCGTCTACAATGGCAGGTTATTTCAATATCTCTAACGCTAATAATGATAAGCTAACAAGCGAAGT
>NC_085858.1:41511819-41526819 GCF_034702125.1 Engraulis encrasicolus | reverse complement strand
ACTGGGTTTGTATGGGGTTTGCTTTTAAATTCCACTAAGAAAATATACTGGGGGAAAAAATAGAACAAAATGGGTGGTGTTTAAGCTGTATCAAGCGCGAGTCAGCTGATTAATTGGAACAGTGTGATGTGGTTGATCAGCGTCAGCTGCCCTCGTTTGAGCTGATCAGGTCTGCGCAGCAAAGTCAAGCGCAGGTGGTTTAATTAGGCTGCTCAGCTCAGTTTGGGGAAAAAACGCTGCTGAGAATCAGACGTACAAAATTGCCGTGCTTGGTTAACAATCTGAAATGATATGTGCATACATTACTCTGGAGACTGGGGAGGCAACTGGTAAGAGATTGTTTGTATTTCAGATGTTTAGTGAGCTTTTTCAGTCATTTGAGTGGAATCCAGTACATCTTCAACCTCCACCAGAAGTCCCTTCCTTTATTCAAGTTGGGGAAATTGCACATCAAAATGACCAAACCAAAAACCCAAGCAAAAAAAACAGAACAACTTGACACACACACACACACACACACACACACACACACACACACACACACACACACACACACACACACACACACACACACACACACACACACACACACACACACACACACAAACCCTGTGAACCCAGGCTGATATAAGACTCTTCAGAAGGTCCATCACACAGAGACAGACAGACTGATGTCCATAGAGACAGACAGACAGATTTCCATAGAGACAGACAGACACATAGATTTCCATAGAGACAGACAGACTGATTTCCATAGAGACAGACATACAGATTTCCATAGAGATAGATTTCCATAGTGACAGACAGACAGATTTCCATAGAGACAGACAGGCCGACTTCCATAGAAAGCAAAACGCCAACTGGGAAACTCCAACTCCCATTGTCATTGTGTCACAGCACTACACAGCACACAAGTGTCCTCAGTCATGGAGGAGGATGGGGGAGAGTACTGGTTAATTACTCTCCCCACCAACCTAGCGGTTCCCCATGATTGTCCTTACACACACACACACACACACACACACACACACACACACACACACACACACACACACACACACAATTGCACGCACACACACACACACACACACACACACACACACACATATACACAATCGCACACACACACATATACACAATCGCACACACACACACACACACACACACACACACACACACACACACACACACACACACACACACACACACACACACACACACACACGAACCCTGTGAACCCAGGCTAATGTAAGTCTCTTCAGAAGGTCCATCACACAGAGACAGACAGACTGATTTCCAGAGGTGGTGGCCAATGGAGTGTCTGTCTGACGTTCTTCTTCTGAAACAGCGTCGCAAATTCACACATTCACACATACACAAACACATACACATAGACATACATATGCATGCACGCACTCACACACACACACACACACACACACACACACACACACACACACACACACACACACACACACACACATACACACACACACACACAGACACACACACACACACACACACACACACACACACACACACACAAACATGCGCGTGCACACGCATACACATCCACGTATACACACGACGTGCACACACACGCACGCACGCACGCACACGCACACACACACACACTCTCACACACACACACACACACACACACACACACACACACACACACACACACACACACACACACACACACACACACACACACACACACACACACACACACACACACACACATGAACCCTGTGAACCTAGGCTGATATAAGACCCTTCAGAGGATCCATCATTATAGTAAGTTAGAGTATGTCATCATGTTGTCTGTTGTGCTTGTTGTCAATGTGTGCATTTATCTAGAGTGGCAGCTGATATAACACCCCCCATCTGGGGTCATTGGGGTCTTGGTCATCTTGCGAAGAGATTTGTGCTATTCTTAACACTCCCACGATCTCACTCTTAAGGCCTTGCTCCAAATAAATCTGCTAGCTTAGAAATGTTCTTTTTTGTGGAAATAGGTTCGTTGCTGCCTTGACCAATACAAATCCACTTGTTGCCACTCTCCAGGAGTATAATGAATGAAACCAGCCTCTTTTGAATGTGCTCACGAATCGTCGCAGTAGATTGAGGATGGCTGGCTGGCTGTGCTTTAGTGATGGCAAGGGTTGTAATACATAAACTAATTAAGAGTTTCATTTTATTTGTACTTTTTGGATTTTATTATTGGAAATGACTGTTCAGACATCTTGTGAAGACATGTGTGTGAATTCTTGTCGTTTGGAGAACATACCTTTTGAACCTATATGAAATGCATTTTGCAATGCAACACAAAATTGGGTTTTCCCAAAATGTTCCAAAATGGAAGTGACTCATTTTGCAACAAAGCTCCTTGTATATACAGTATAATAAACCCAATAATGAAGTGACTGTAAAGAAGATGCATTGGAGTACAGAGGAGCAGTGGATGAAGATGAAGAGTGGAGAGGAGGAGTGGGGGAAGAGAAGAGTGGAGGAGGGGGGAGGCGTCAAGAGGAGCAGTAGAAGAAGAGAAGAGTGGAGAGGAGGAGTGGAGATGAAGAGAAGAGTGTGGAGTGAGGAGTGGAGAGGAGGAAGAGGAGTGGAGAGGAAGAGAAGAGTCTGGAGTGGAGCGCAAGAGTGCAGAGAAAGAGAAGAGAGGAGTGGAGAGGGAGAGTATTGAGCAAGAGAGGAGTGAAGAGAAAGAGAAGAGAGGAGAAGAAGAGGCGAGTGGAGAGGGAGAGGGGAGTGGAAAGGAGGAGAGGAGAGGAGAGGAGGAGTGTGGAGCAAGAGAATAGTAGAGGAGGAAGAAGAGTGGAGAGGAGGAAAGTAGAGGAGGAGAGCAAGAGAGGAGTGTAGAGCAAGAGATGAGTAGAGGAGGAAGAGGAGTGGAGAGGAGGAGAGCAAGAGAGGACTGTAGAGCAAGACAGGAGTAGAGGAGGAAAGGAGTGGGACTTGAAGAGAAGAGGAGGAAGGGGAGAGAAGGAGTGAAGATGAAGAGAAGAGTGGAGAGGAAGGCTTAAGTGGAAGGAGGAGTGGAGGAAGAGAGAAGAGTACAGGAAGAGAAGAGAGAAGAAAAGAGAGGAGAGGAGTTGAGGAGGAGAGAAGAGGGGAAAGAGGAGTAGAGGAAGAGAGGAGTGGAGGAGGAGAGGAGGAAGAGAGGAGTAGAATAGCAAGAAGAGTGGAGGAATAGAGGGGTAGAGGAGGAAGTGGAGTGTAAGAAGGGGAGTGGAGGAAGACTGTGAGGTGGAGAGTAGAAGAGGTGTACAGGAGGAAGAGAGGAGTGGAGGAGGAGTAGAGGAAGAGAGGAGTGGAGGAGAAGAGGAGTACAGGAGGAAGAGAGCAGCACTATGTATTCAAACCTGGACCTCAACTGCTGAAAGCCCACCGGGGGACTGTCTGTGTTTACCTTGTCTTGTTACTGTGGCAACACTGTTCATCTCTGCACTAGGGCTAGCAGAAGACATGTCTGGTGTTAGCCAGGCCATGCCCTCCTATAGACACAACATCTTCGACGTTGCTTCTAGTCAGGCCAAGAGTAATGTAAATATCTGTTTCTGATCTCCATAAAAATTGGGAACCCCACCTTCTTTGTCAGAAACCAGTCAAACAGTGGCAAACCTTGGGAGGTGGGTCAACCATGCCGTTTGGGGAAACATTGAAGGAGTCATCCAGTGTGAAATGGGTTACGTTGTGTTAAAACGTGATGATGAGCCCTACCTTTTGCCACATACCTCGCCTCCAAAGGTCCCCTACATTCCGAAGTCGGAGCGCTATTCAGAATTCCAAGAGCTTGGTAAAATTTAGCTTCTGCTGTGATGGACCGGCACCTGTTTAGCCATCGTTATAAATCTCTACTTTCCCACCCATTTACGAGGCTCAAAGTTGCTCAATACTTCATTCTGCAGGGTTGTTTACATGTAAAACGAGGCATAGAGAACATTGCTAGTGCACAGTTAGTTTAGAAACAGGGGCCGTTTGTAGAGGCTGTCACAGGACGACTACAGCCTGCACCACAGAAGGTACAGTACAGACACTTCGCTCACCACATTTCTGGGTGGTATTGCACTCTAGGGGCGCCAACGGGTGAGTGCAGACACAGCGCCCTCTAGGTGAACTGCAGGCATGGATCGAGTGAGTGAATTGAAGTGTAACGAATTATGACAGAGTTCATTCTGGTGCCTACGAAAGATGCTAGACATATTATGGGCATTTTTTTTATTATTGTATTTATCCTTATACACATACATCTAGGTAATGGGTATACTTGCTCTATCAGTCTTATAATAGGGCCTGGGCCTTAGAGAGTTAACTGTCAAAGGCCTGTGATGAGATGAAACTGCAGTACATTAAGTAAGTAATAAGCCTAGCTGTAAAATAATTAATTAATTAGCCTAGCTGTAAAATAATTAAATAATGAATAAGCCTTGCTGTAAATTTATTACCGCTGACATCTACTGTGATTTAATTAATGTGCCTAACGTTGAAGTGATTAGCACCACTACTATGACTTAATTACCTAACCTAGATGTGAATATGGGCAGTCATGGGTAAGCGGTTAGGGCGTCAGACTTGTAGCCCAAAGGTTGCCGGTTCGACTCCCAACCAGTCAGGTTAGTTGGGGGAGTCATTAACCAGTGCTCTCCCTTGTCCTCCTCCATGACTGTGGTACCCTGAGCATGGTACCGTCCCGCCACACTGCTCCTAGGGGCGCCATTGAGGGCTGCGCCTTGCACGGGTGAGGCATAAATGCAGTGTTCACCTGTGTGTTGTGGAGTGCTGTGTCACAATGACAATGGAAGTTTCCCAATGGGCTTTCACATTCACTTTCACAATATGACATTTTTTTGTGCCAGTGGGCAGGGGACCTATGCCACCAGCCAGCTGCGTTGATGTGCAGGATCGGGGGATCACCTGAAGCACGCCCAACTTTTGTGGTGGCATAGGTCAACACTGTTGGGAAAGTTACTCAAAAACTGTAATGCACTACTTATTACATGTTACTGTCATTTAAAAGTAATGCCTTACATTACAACATTACTTTTTTTTTAAAGTAAGGCATTACACTACTTTTGCATTACTTTTAGTTACTTTAGCCAAAATGACTGGAAATAAGGATTTGGCAATCTACAGTGCAAATCTATGAGGTGGCATGACTTTCACCTGCCATCCACAAGTCGTTTTGGAAGCCTGCAGACTGAAAACCAACATTTTCAGGAATTGCATCTTACCCACATACAATATTGATTCACCAATACAATGATTAATCCTTTCTCTTCTCACCACACCTTACCATGCACACCAGCGCCGTTTTTAAAAATGTTTTTTGGCTGAAACATAAAGCCACCTCACTGCACTACGAGTTTGAAAATTATTATTGATAAAAGAGCAGATGCATGCATTGCTACAGTAGGCCCATTTTGAATATTAATTATATAGCCTACAGCACACCGGGGAAAATGTCTTATCAATGAACGAAATTATAGGCGAAAAAAATGATTGCGAGGATACCAGCCAGTCAGTTTGCAAGCTCGTGGCTCGCCTGAATCATGTGACTATGTGCGGAGATCAGTTTGTCACTCACTCACAACTCTAGAACTATTATTCTTTACGCGCGCTCAGTCAGCACGGCGGCCAGCATATTCTGCGACTTTGCGCAAACAGCTAGTTCTATTCATGCAACTATTGCGCTGGAATTTACTGTGATAGGCTACAGAGTGCTGCAACGACAGCAAGCATTTTCAATTTCACTACTTAGGCAGGCGAACGTATAATATTTTATTTCAAATGGATTTATTTCAATTTTAGTGATGTTTAGTTGAACAAAAGTGAGGGGGGTGCAACGTAGGCCCTACTCATCCCCCCGTCGGATACCCTGCCGTGTCCCTGTCTCGTGAGAATGGGATGCATCCCCTCCTTTCCTGACTAATTTGGTAGTGCTATGGCACCTCTTCAAAACGTCAAATTGTTTGTAGGCTACTGTTTTTCGACGTGGAACGCGGTTTGGGTTTCAAGTAGGCCTACAGTGTGCATTTAACTGAAATGTTCTTGGCGTCCTTATTTTCAATGAAGTCAAAGTAGTGGGCATATACCCATTTTGAAAACGAGCAAGCTGGATCTTCTGGATCGGTCATCCTTTGTCAGTCAGCCTGCCATTTCGAGAGACAAAGTGTGAAAGAGGAAGCAATGTTCTGCGTGGAACTTTAAAATCTCTGCGCGGACGTAGGCCTACTATCAGATGCAATAGCTGATCTCGCGGTGATCCGCGAACATTGTATAAAGAAAACAAAATACCCACACAAAATGTAGGTGAAAAAAATGCGTTGTAATGTGCAAGTTACTTGCATTGTAACGAGGACATATTACCGATTTTTCCCCCTGTAATCAGTTACATTACTGAGTTACTCAAAAATGTAATGCATTACAGTAATTAGTTACTTTTGTAACTCGTTACTCCCAACACTGTAGGTCAATACAAATTAGCGATGACAGTGTGTATCATGGGAAATCTTCATTTAGCATAAACTTCAAGCAAGCCCAACTTTTGCTGTGCATTAGGTCCCCCGCCGTGCTGGAATCCATTGCGAGCGCAGCGACAACGGTCTGCCGCATTTCATTGAATATGAATTGAATGCGATCGATCCGGCTTACACACTGGACAATGAGTCCGGTCTGGGTCATTACCTGAACCTACTCCGTCTCTCTCTCCCACTAACTTCCTGTCTTCTCTTCACTCTCCTATCTGACGATAAAGGCATAAAAGTCTCAAAAACAGAAATAAAAAGAAGAAATAGAGAACAGGATGATAAATACTGATTGGTCAGAAGGAGAAAGAACAGGATGTCACAGAGAATAGGCATGGTCCGCTTGGTCCAAAGTAGAGAGAAGAGGACACAGACTATAGGCCTTGTGTTTTTTTTTGTCAACCTGCATTGGCTACCGGTTTCCGCTCAAATTAAACACAAAGTATCTGACCCTCTTCAGAGAGAGCCTCCCTGTATAAGAAAACTACTCTCTACTCATCCCTAACCCATTATAACCCTGTGCACTTGTCCTGCTTGCAATGCACAATACGTCCTCCGCAATTCTGTATTACTACACTTTATCTGTTGTACTGTACATTACTTCTGTTTGCTGCTGTACTCTGTGTTGACCTCGCACTCTGTATTCACCTGAGCGTCCTCTTTGTATGTGGCTCTGGATAGAAGCGTCCGCTGAGGGTAATGTTATGTAATGATGCCTGAGAAGAGGATAGCAGCACTGTAGGCCTTACGTCAGTGTTTCTCAAACTTTTTCAGGCGGAGGACCACTTTGTCCCAGCAAATAGGTTCAGGGACCACCTGTCAACTGAATTGACAGTTGACGGGTGCTAATTTGACACTGCTAATTTCGATGCAGATCGCTTACTTTTTATTCCACATTCATAAGCCTGTCTTATTGTAGTGAAAATGCTATGTTTAGCTTAGTAATAATGTTACAAATATAGCTTACTGCAAGCTTGTCTTGGTAAAATAGAAATCCCCTCTCGGACCACATGAGCTCTGTCACGGACCACTAGTGGTCCCCGGACCACACTTTGAGAATCACTGCCTTACGTAATAGGACAAAAGGTATAGAGAAGAGTAATAGAGAAAACGAGGACGAGTGCTGAGTCAGAATGAAAAGATGCAGCACAGGAGAGGGAGAGAGGGAGATGGAGAGGAAAGTGGAGAGAGGGAGATGGAGAGAGACAGCACAGGAGAGGAGGAGAGGGAGATGGAGAGGGATGGAGGGAGATGGAGAGAGTGATTTGGAGAGAGACAGCACAGGATGAGAGAGATGTATAAGATGCATTGTTTACAGGAGAGGCAGAAAGAGAGAGATGGTGGAGAGAGGGATAGAGAAGAGAGGGAGGGGAGGGAGAGGGATAGAGAAAGAAGATGCAGCATTCACAGCAGAGGGAAAGACGGAGATATAGAGAGAGAGATGGGAATGGGGTGATGGGGAAAGAGAGGTGGGGGAGATCTATCATTTACAGTAGAGAGAGAGAGAGAGAGAGAAAGAGGGAAGGAGAGAGGGATAGAGAGAGGGTATGGTTACAGAGAATAAGAGAGAAAGAGGAGAAAAGAAATGCAGGTGGATTCTGAGGAAGGGGTAGAGATGTGGGGTAAATGGGACAGAGAGAGAGAGGGAGATAGAGAGAGAGGGGGAGAGAGAGAGAGAGAGAGAGAGAGAGAGGGATGCAAATGGATGAAGAGAGATAAGGAAAGGAAAGAAGAGAAAAGTGCAGATACAGGTAGGAAAAGAGATGAGGAGAGGGACTGCAGATAAAGGAGAAAAAAGAGAAATGAAAGGGACTGCAGGTAAAGGAGAAAAAGAGAGAGAAGAGAGAGTGAATGCAGATACACAGACTGAGGAAGGAGGAGGATGATCCAATCTAATGTGCCGACTCAGAGAAAAAAGATGCAGAGCTCACAGTGTGTGTGTGTGTGTGTGTGTGTGTGTGTGTGTGTGTGTGTGTGTGTGTGTGTGTGTGTGTGTGTGTGTGTGTGTGTGTGTGTGTGTGTATTTGAAGTGTGTGTGTAAAGCAGGCTGAGCGACATGTGACAGCCACCACCACAACATCTCTCACGTTCCATCCTGATGGGTTTCCATGACAACGGCCCGCTGCTTGGGTGTGTGTGTGTGTGTGTGTGTGTGTGTGTGTGTGTGTGTGTGTGTGTGTGTGTGTGTGTATGTGTGTGTGTGTGTGTGTCACATGGATTTCCGGTGACTGTCCGTCCTGAGTGCCTGAGAAGGCTCATGGAGCTGCACGTGACACCAGTAGCCACGCGCAGGCACACACACACAGGCACATAAATATACGCATGGATGCACACATACACCCCCCCCCCCCCACACACACACACACACATGTGACTACGTCCAAACATGTGAGTGTCGGGGCCATACAAACCCACCCCACAAACACACAAATAACCTCTATAAATACACCCCCCCCCATACTCCACCATTATTGTGCGTCAACGCCAACAATGGAAAGGCCAGCGGAAGTGATTGAAGACATGGTGCTGAGTTAGCTTAAGCGTCCTGGCCATCTGACCGTCAATGGAGAATATTACACTGTGCACCTTTAAGTGTCCTGGGCATCAGCGCGTCAAAGCTAAAATGGTTACAACTGGTTACAATTTAGTATTTTACATTACGTCATGTTTTAGTAGTTTATTTTTAGTATTTCCGCTGCCCATTCAAACGCCAACTTTTTTTCAAATACTTACCACCACCATCAAATTCTTACAACAAAATACATGAATAGGTGGATCTTTGGCATGTCTGCCATTTTGAGTAACTAATCATAGGCTACACATACATCATGGTTTTAATTCCGAATTATATTAATTCCGAATAAATAGCTCGGAATTGAAGTTATTTTCCGTCGAGTTTACATCTAGTTAGCACTTTCATTTACAGTAATTCCTAATAATCATCTGGGGATAAGAAAACATTTCGATTGGACAGAGGATGCACGTGCTGGGCGAGCATGATTTGATGTAGGGGCGTGGTCACCAAGCTCCAGGAGTCACTTTAGGCTCTTAAAAATTAAGCAAACACTTTCATGTAAAAAGTGTCCAATTTTTTGGCGTCGAACTGGCTGACTCATTGCAATGTCATTGATTGCATACCCAACCAGGGGCGCCTGCAGACTTGACCAGTAAGGTACGCACCAACACCCCCCCCACCCCCCCCCCAAAAATAAAAAAACATTAAAAAAAAAACCCAGAGAAATGACAGCGGACCATGACACCGGAGGAGAAAAAAAACATAGGATTGGAGTATAGTCAGTACGTCTGGGGTGGTTTTCTTTATCAGTCGTCAGTTTTTCTTATTGCTTTAGGCTAGGAAACAAGGTTGACGTTGACAAGGTGTAGGCCTATACGGTTTTGAAAACCGTTTGGCTATTTTGGCTATATTTGGCGTTTCACTTCTTTAGGTGCAGCCATGCATACGCGTACCATTACTATTTCTTATTTTTTTTAAACTGCGACATTGAACTGCAGCGACTTCCCCGACTATGCTACTACGGAGGCCTGCATGCACTTGTGTTCTCTCTCGTGCATGGGGATGAAACAAGTAGGCTATGGCAGACGCCATATCATATACAACTTTTCAAGCGTTAAACTTTTCGACTCGGGTAGAAAGTTGGCGCAGAGGTGTCTGCTGCAGCATGAATGAAGTTCACGTCACAAACATGGCTGAGCTGGGACCATAAAAAGCCCGGGCACGTTGTGCAATAAAAGGCAGAAAGCGACTACATCAGCCTGTTAACCCACCGGGGAATGCACTGAATGTTAGTTAGCTGATCACAAATGCGCAATAGAGACAGAGCACAAGAACCACCGACGCACTCGCACACAAATCGCAGAATGCTGTTCATGTCAGCAAACAGGAAAACGTGCACAATAAGCATTAGAAACACCCAAACTGCATGTCATCAAAACATGCAGAATTGCTTTATAACTAATGCTTTCCCAAACATAATGTATTTGCCTAGCACACATAGCTAACCAGCTGTCAGTGCTGCCGCCCGAAGCTAGTACAAAGCAAAATTCCGTACCTCTCATAAAACCGTCTCTGTAGAAAGCCACAATACACAGAACGGTAACCAAAATACTTTAGGAAATATGACACCAGAAGCAAAGTAGGCCTACCCTATAATATTTGCTGCGGCGGGCTCAGTGATGAATGAAACAGCTTAGCCTACCTGTAATTCTACCATCCAATGCCTTCTTGCTAGCCCACATGACAACTGTTTTTTTGGCTATGATGGAAACTTGTCACTTTCAAGACATTAACTTCGCTTACTTGATTTTTCTGCCATCAGCGACGCCACGACATATGTGTTATTCCAAGTGGGAAATGGAGAGCTGTCTTTGCTAACTAGAGCTACTAGACTTACATTTGGGGGCTATGTCTGATTGGAGGTAGCCACTCAAGTTAGAATTCCGCTGATGGAACTAGAACTTGTTACTGTATCTTTTTTTCAGGAGCGTGCGAGTTTTACGCACAGAAGCAAAAAGCAGGCTATCTGCCTTTGTAAATTAATGGTGCCCAACCATAGTCTCTGCTCTTTAATTTGCTTCATGCTGCTTCTTCTCATATAATATGTTGCATTGTCACAACATTCATAGAAGACATAATAGGCGTAATATATATATATATTTTTTTAAAAACCTTTCTCCACTGGTGAAGGTATGCACAGTGCGTACGGCCGTACGGCCGTACGGCTCCAGGCGCCCTCGTACCCAACGAGCATGCATGTAATGATGGGAATTGATTTTAAAGCGTTATTGAAGGTTACATGGCAGAGGAATAAAGTTTATTGGAATGAAAAGAGGAATAATTTAATTCTGAATAAACTTAATTCCGATTCAGGAAGTGTTAACTTGATGTTTTCAAAGCTGAATAAGTTTGAATTAAGTTCCAGGATTGCTGGATGCGAACCCGGGTCTAATGTTACCATATACATGTATGATATGGCCACAGCCCTTCCCCGTCCTGTGTTGTTGTGTGTATGGATGAGAAAAGGGTGTGTGTGTGTGTGTGTGTGTGTGTGTGTGTGTGTGTGTGTGAGTGTGTGTGTGTGTGTGTGTGTGTGTGTGTGTGTGTGTGTGTGTGTGTGTGTGGGAGTGTGTGTGTGTGTGTGTGTGTGTGTGTGTGTGTGTGTGTGTGTGTGTGTGCATTTCAGTGTGTGTGTGTGCGTGTGTCCTTTATAGCCATGTTAGAGTGGCCTGCCCTATTCTCTATTCTTGATCATGTAAAACTACACCTACATGTTATATGGTACCCGCCTATATAGACGAGCCCTTTAGGAATTCAGTGTGCGTGTGTGTACTTGTGTGTGTGTGTGTGTGCGCACGCGTGTGCGTGTGCATGAGGCCGTACCCACCTGTACATAAGGAACAGTGTGTGTGTGTGTGTGTGTGTGTGTGAGAGAGAGAGTTCATCATCAGAATAACAATGCATGTGTGTTCAGAGTTCTACAGTACCCTCATTGCCCTCTATTGCCAGGTCAGGGCTTTCCAGGAGCCCTGCCGTGTGTGTGTGTGTGTGTGTGTGTGTGTGTGTGTGTGTGTGTGTGTGTGTGTGTGTGTGTGTGTGTGTGTGTGTGTGTGTGTGTGTGTGTGTGTGTGTGTGTGTGTGTGTGTGTGTGTGTGTGTACGTGTATGTGTGCTTTCTCTTCTGCAGGACTTTTCATTGTTGGTGCTGACGTAAAATAATGAATATGAGGGGGTGTGTCCATGTACCGTAACGGTGTGTGTGTAGGGGTGTGCATGTGTGGGTGTCTGTGTGTGGGTGTGCAGGTGAGTTGTGTGTGTGCTTGCTTGCCTAATGTAAGCCTACACCTGTCAAAAGCATCATGATATGGCACCCACCTCTATAAAGTAGCCTATAGGGAGCCTGTGTGCGTGCGTGCCTGCGTGCATGCGTACGTGTGTGAGTAGGTGTGTCTATGTTCTTGCCTTCCCCACTAAGATAGCAAAACAAAGGAAGCATTGCTTTTGTGAAGCCCAAATTATGGGGATTCTTGGAAATTTCATTGTTACCGGTAAAAGCAGAAGTGACAAGAAAATATTTTTAGTGACAGCTTAGGAGTTTAGCTCGTTAAGACACGTTATACATTTACTGTTAACGAGTTCATTATCTGAAATTTGGATAAGAATGTATGCATATATCTTCACTCTCACCATAGAGGGGGCTTCTTGTGGTCGTGCAGCTCTCTGCAAGGGGTCCACTCAGACCGCTGAACTTGAGAAGCTTGTAATTAGTTGGATTATGTTGTCCGCAGAGATTTTGATTAGGGCGGAATATTGGGCAAGATCGCTGGCCATGGCGCTGAATTATAGCCGAGCCTATAAGGCCTTGAGGTCAGGAGTATGGTGATGACGAGAGAGGAACAGAGCAAGGTGAACAGGAGAGTAAGCGAATCGATCAATCAGTGGAAACGAGGTGAGCGGGGAGGTGGTGGGTGCGAACGACAAAGCTAGTTTTATGGGCATGGGTAAGCGGTTAGGGTCTCAGACTTGTAGCCCAAAGGTTGCCGGTTCGACTCCCGACCCGCCAGGTTGGTGGGGGAAGTAATTAACCAGTGCTCTACCCCATCCTCCTCCATGACTGAGGTACCCTGAGCATGGTACCGTCCTGCCGCACTGCTCCCTTGGGGCGCCATTGGGGGGTGCCCCCTTGCACAGGTGAGGCGTAAATGTAATTTCGTTGTGTGCAGTGAACACTTGTGTGCTGTGTCACAATGACAATGGGAGTTGGAGTTTCCCAGTTGGGCTTTCGCTTTTGCTTCGCTAGTTTCTGCCAGGAGACCGGTTAGTGGAGAATAAATGCTAGAAATATTATGTTGTGTAATGACATTGATGATGGTGGTGATGATTTTTTATTCCTGTTGAGTGTTCCAACTCCGGACTTAATTATTGGGGAACATAGGAAAAATTGGTACTCGTGGAGTTACCTTGTAAGTTACCTCGCCGTTTGAAAATAAGAAGAAGTTCACTAGCTAACTGTAACCTGTTTACCCAACTGGAGAAAAACAGACAGAAGTTTGCTGTTGTGTAATGCCATGGTAGTTAACTTTTCACTGGTGGAAAGGCGTGCATTATGGGGCTAGTGTGTTTGTATGTCGGTGTGTGTGTGTGTGTGTGTGTGTGTGTGTGTGTGTGTGTGTGTGTGTGTGTGTGTGTGTGTGTGTGTGTGTGTGTGTGTGTGTGTGTGTGTGTGTGTGTGTGTGTGTGTGTATGTGTGTGAAACATAATGCATTTACAGTAACAAGGAAAGAAGGGAAAGAAAGACATGCTGTTGTAATCATCATCATTTCATTTATTTAAACTCGAAGAATCATTGAGGGCCCAGCCCTCATTTACAATGATGTCGAGTAAAACAAACAATTGCACATATAAAATCATATATAAACAACGAACATACACAATACACCATAAATCATATAAAAGGTAAGAATTAAGACAAACTATGAATTAAAACTTATGAGTTAAAACAAGTGCAAGTATGTGATAAAAAACTTCCCAGTGTAACTTTAAAATGTTCTAATGGCACAAAGGCTTGAAGACCCATCCTTTGTTGTAAGTTATTCCAAACTGAAGGTCCACAGACACTAAAAGCTGTTTTACCCAGTTCAGTGCGGGCATAAGGGACCTCCAGTAAAAAATTGCTGCTGCGGGTTTGGTATGGGTTGGAGTGCCAAACTAAAAGAGATGAAATATAAAATGGGAGTTTGCCAGTGAGGGCCTTATAAATAAAAATAAAATAATGCATGTCCCTTCTGTGAGAAAGTGGAGCCCACCCAACTTTATCATATAACAGGCAATGATGTGTACTATATGGATCCCCAGTAATAAAACGAAGAGCTGAATGATAGACAGTGTCAAGTGCCTTCAGATTAGAGAGTGGTGTGCATGTCTGTAAATAATATCACCATAGTCAAGGGAAGACTGAAAAGTAGCTTCAATTAACTTTTTTCTGCAGAAAACAGGAAAGTGATATTTATTTCTGTGCAGGAAAGATAGCTTTTGTCTGAGCGTAGTGACAAGACAGTCAGTATGTTTCTTGAATGTGAACTTGTCATCTAGCCAGATTCCCAGGTACTTATAATGTGATACTCTCTCAATAACAGACCCATCTAAAGTAGATATATTAAAATCATTTTTTCATGCCATGCTTAGATCGAGTAAAGACCCATTACATTTAGTCTTGCTTACATTAAGTAGAAGCTTAAGACTAATGAAGGCATTTTGTAGGATATTAAAAGACTGCTGCAATTTCTCCAAGGCTAGCTGTACAGAATCTGCAACACAATACAAAATTGTATCATCTGCATATAGATGAATAGAGCAGTTGGAAAGAGAGAGAAAGTATGCTATTTATGTACAGGGTGAAGAGTACCGGACCTAATACTGAACCTTGTGGGACCCCCTTGGTTAT
>NC_085858.1:41486819-41494319 GCF_034702125.1 Engraulis encrasicolus | reverse complement strand
CGCTCCGCGAAGACATGAGTGATTCTGGACTGCTCAGAAATGCCTCGACCGTTTATTTTACACTCGCTGGACAAACTATTTAGAAGACACATTGGACTAAAAGATCTATCTGCCTACCATCATCCTCCTCAGTAGTTGTCAGATTACCTGCACGCACACTCGCCTGTGTGGACCGGCGTGACCGCACGTGTGTGTGTGTGTGTGTGTGTGTGTGTGTGTGTGTGTGTGTGTGTGTGTGTGTGTGTGTGTGTGTGTGTGTGTGTGTGTGTGTGTGTGTGTGTGTGTGTGTGTGTGTGTGTGGAAAAGGCACAGCAATTTGACAAATACTGTTCAATATACTCCATCATTGGTAGCTGTCAAATTCGGAGAAGGATGTGTTGTTTGTATCCTTAAAACTGATGTTACTTTCAGACCCGCATTGGATTATGTCTGAGCATTGTGGTATCTGTGACATTTATGTCCTTATGTACATATTATGAATTGCGGGCATAAATAAAGTAGTTAAAGTGTGTGTGTGTGTGTGTGTGTGTGTGTGTGTGTGTGTGTGTGTGTGTGTGTGTGTGTGTGTGTGTGTGTGTGTGTGTGTGTGTGTGTGTGTGTGTGTGTGTGTGTGTGTTAGCGTGGGTGCGTGTGTGTGCGTGTGTGTGGCAGCCGTGACCTAGTGGTTAGAGAGTTGGTCTTTCAATCTAGGGGTTGTCAGTTCGAATCCCCCCTGACTAGAGGTGCTCCGATCACCATTTTTTGGCCCGATCACCGATACCGATCACCAAAAATCTTTATCTGCCGATCACCGATCATTGCCGATCACAGAAATTATTTCCTATTTTTTTAATAGCCTATTAATTATCCTTATTGAATATTTCTGCCCATAAACCAATCAATCTTAATTTGCACATGTCGCTTTCACAATGTAGGCCTATTATTAGGCTATTACTATTATGATTATTATTATTATTGTTATTATTATTATTATTATTATTATTATTATTATTATTATTATTATTATTATTATTATTATTATTATTATTATTATCTTTCAGCTCTTTCAGACTAGTGTTGGTAATATAGCCTACAAGTAAGTCTACAGTATTAATCAATTTATAGGCCTAAGTTATTGCATATAATTACTAAACTATTTAAGATTGAATTGAAACTGAAACATTACATCAATTTATAAGTTATTGCATATAATTACTTAACTATTTGAGATTGAATTGAAGCTCAGACACCTGGATCTCAGTCTCTCGTCTTCTGCATACGAGAAAAAACCCTGTCGCTTTAAATGAGCAGCCTCGTGAGGAGAGCCCCTCCCCTCTCTGTCACTCACTGTCTACAGCTGCAGTGCTCCGCGACCGTTCTGCTCTCTCCCTCTCACTTCTGTCGCCGTTTGGCGTTTCAGCGACTATCAAACTAATCGACTGACTGTCAATTACAACTTTGAAAACAATAACGTTGGCATGCTTGTGCGGACAACGTGAACTTGTCGCGCGCTGACCGAGGCAACTACACAGGTTATAACGTAAAATGGTTAACGGGCGAGAAGTAGTCTATCGCAAATTACATTGTGACTGAAACACTTGAGATTCTACATACACAAAACAAGAAAAAAAAACTTCACTTGAAAGAACAGGGAACACGCACAACACAGCGTGTCTGCGAGGAAAGCTCTTTCTCTGTAACACTGTCATAGAATGTAGAATTCCCTGCACAGACTCATTGAGTTTCACCGTCCATTCTCCCTAGTTGCTGTTAGGTGTTGCAGCGACTACAAAACTAATGACCTGGCTGTCCATTAGGCTACAACTTTAAAAACAATACAGTTGATGATTGTTTTGGAAACGTTTAGTTGTTGCGTGCTGACAGGCTGTCTCAAAATAGTGAACATGGCGAGACTGACACGTCATTCACAAATTACAAGCGTCATGTAAACTGCGCATGGATCGGAACATCAGATTATTGTTGATGCAGATATGATTATAAATGGTGAAAATGAAGGAGGGAATTCCAAAAAGTTAAAGACAAGTAAAGATGCCTTATTTTGGTGCAGCAGCTGTGCAGAGCCAGCACCTAGGCTACATGCAGGCAGCGCCAGGTGTAAAGGCGAAATGGTTGCGTGAGGAATTTAATATCTCTGGATCGGTTTTTTGATCGGCATGTTTTTCCGATCACCGATCAGGCTATTTTTGGCCATTATCGGCCGAGCATGATCGGCTGCCGAGCAATCGGAGCACCTCTACCCCTGACCTCTCCCTACATCTCCATCCATGACTGAAGTGCCCTTGAGCAAGGCACCAAACCAAACATTGCTCCAGGGACTGTAACCAATACCCTGAAAAATAATAGTTGTAAGTGGCTTTGAATAAATGAAAGCGTCAGCTAAGTGCAATGTAATGTAATGTAATGTAATGTGTGTGTGTGTTTGCAGGCTTTGTGAAGGAGAAGGCGAAGGCCGTGGAGGATGAGGAGGATAGCGCGGCGCCGCAGTCCGCCTTCCTGGGCCCCACGCTCTGGGACAAGACTGCCACCGTGCCCTACGACGGCGACAACTTCCAGCTTGAGTACATGGACCTCGAGGAGTTCCTCTCGGAAAACGGCATTCCATCGAACTCGGCGCCAACGACGGCAACACAACAACAACAACAACAACAACAGCCGCACGAGCACAGTCATCCGAACCAGAATCACCAGCAACACCACAATCAGCACCAGCAGCATCAGCACCACAATCAGCAGCAGCAAAACCAACAGTCGCCAACAACACTCTCCAACCACCACAGTCAATCGCAATCAGCAGGCACCAGCCACAGCCAACCACCAACGGGCGCCAATCCCAATCCCGCCGTCCAAGCCTGCCACCACAACACAGCTCAGACAGGTATGTTACCATGACAACCAACCTGTTGGTGGTTAGACAAGTGTACACACACATATTTAGAACACCCCCCCCCCCCCCAACCACACCACACAATAGGATTGACAGTACAGTGCTTGTGCCAGGAATGTCGAGAACCCATTGGTTCTCAACCATTCTTGAGCAAGCACCCTCTTGATAGTATATACAGCTGGTCTGCCCTAAGTAGCATGTACTATATATGATGGTGAGGGGATGTGTGCGCTGATGTGTGACCTAGGAATGAAGGCAATACACTGTTGAAGTCTGTTCTATGTAGTGTGCTTAGGTCTGGGTATTAGGTAGACTATATACTTATGAGGTCTCTCCTAGGTAGTGTGCTTAGCTCTGGGTGCTAGATAGGCTGTATACTGAGGTCTGTTCTATTTAGTGTGGACCGATGTGTGCCCTAGGTAGGCACCGGTGAAGTCTGTTGTAGGTCTGGGTGCTAGGTAGGCTAATTACTCATGAGGTCTGTCCTAGGTAGTGTGCTTAGGTCTGGGTGCTAGGTAGGCTATATACAGTACCTGTGAGGTCTGTCCTAGGTAGTGTGCTAGGCAGCTAAGTAGGCTGTGCACTGTTGAGGTCTCTTTTAGGTAGTGTGCTAGGTACCGTAGGCTCTATTGTTTAAGTCTTTTTAAGGTAGTGTGCTTGGTAGGCTGTATACTGAGGTCTTTTCTATGTAGTGTGCTTGGTAGGCTGTATTGATGAGGTCTGTTCTATGAAGTGGGCTAGATACCGTAGGCTGTACACTGTTGAGGTCTGTTGTAGATAGTGTCCTAGGTAGGCTGAATACTGAGGTCTGTTCTATGAAGTGTGCACCGATGTGTGTCCTAGATAGGCACCGGTGAAGTCTGTTGTAGGTCTGGGTGCTAGGTAGGCTGTTTACTTCTAGTGTGTGTGTGTGTGTCTGTGTGTGTGTGTGTGTGTGTGTGTGTGTGTGTGTGTGTGTGTGTGTGTCTGTGTGTGTGTGTGTGTGTGTGTGTGTTAGGTAGGCTATATACTAGTGAGGTTTGTTTTTAAACCTGCATCCTGGTGGCACCTTGGCAGCCGTGGCCTAATGACCATGGAGTTGGTCTTTGGATGAAAGTCGCAGGTCCAAATTCCACCCTTACCAATTAGACAAGTCATCCATGGCTGAGTTGCCCTTTGAGTAAGACACGTAACCTCACACATTTGTTAATGGGCAGCATGAATTCTGGACATAAACTACTGAAAATATTACACAGTGCACCTTCAAACAGAAGCATTGATAGATAAAGCCATTGATGTAGTCCAGAGGTGCGTTTCTCAACAGCATTGTTGCAAACTACTTGGTTGCAATGCAATTTCCTCTAGTATGGTGCTGGTTAGTAACCATGCTTTTCAAGAAACAGGGTCCAGTGATTGTCTCTGTGTGTGTATACAGGGGTTCTCCTCGCAATACCATATTTATTAAAAAAAAACATGTATTTTCACGTACGTAGTATGTGTCAATGCTTATGTGAATTCTTGCACGCACGCAAACAGCCTAATATTGAAGCCCATTCCTAAACCTGCTGTTTCCCTACGGCTCTGAAATATTGTTCGAGTTTTTCCTAGAACCTACTGGATTTCCTAGAAACACACACACACGCGCGCACACACACAGTCGCCGAAATACCTTCCGGCTTACACATGCTCTCTCTCTCTCTCTCTCTTGTTCTCTCATTCTTTCTCCCTCCCCCTCTCTCTTCTTCCCTCTCTCACTCTCTCTCTCTGTTTCTCTGCAGCTCTCTCTCTCTCTCCATCTCCCTCACTCTCTCTCTTTCTCACCGTCTCTCTCTCTCTCTCTCTTGCTCTGTCTTTAGTTAGAGCATAGCGAAATAGTGAAATACACATTTTTAATCCCTTAGTATTTATCAGTGCAGGTGTGTGTGTATTGTCAGTAGACTATCTCACAGGTGTTAATGGACATGTGACTCACTGTGTCTTCACCTGCTAGCCGACTGGGACAGTCTGCCGGTGTGTGTGCTTCACACACACACACACACACACACACACACACACACACACACACACACACACACACACACACACACACACACACACACACACACACACCGCTGAGCCATGTGAGGTGGTTATGGGCCTTATTCTGTAAACAGCAGCTGATACACCACTGTAGTCTTTGGCCTCTGCTGCTCTACAGCTCTACCCTGTGTCCACAGCGTGCCACTGCTGACACCTCACATCAGCTTTGTGAATGTGATCATCCTAGTTTATTACAAAATAGGGTAACACTTTATAATAATGTCTGCTTATGAAGACTTTGTAAATAATTGAGTAATGATGAACAAAACATTGATATAAAATATAACCATAACCATAACCATTCCCAGTCATTTACAAACATTTGTTAATGTTTTCTTCGTCATTACCTCCGCCAAGGAGGTTATGTTTTCGGGCGCGGTTTGTCTGTTTGTCTGTCTGTTTGTCTGTCAGCAGGATAACTCAAAAAGTCATGAACGGATTTGGATGAAATTTTGTGGAGTTATTGGAAATGACAAAAGGAAGAAGTGATTTAATTTTGGTGGTGATGCGGATCACGATGTAGATCCAGGAATTTAAAGAAATATTTTCACCATTGCGGGATAGGGCGATTTTTGACATTACAATTGTTAACTCCGCAAATACAAGGCAGAAAGACTTGAAAAAAAAAGTGTGTACTATAGTCAAATGTTCTATCAAACAGCTTCCTTGGCGGAGGTCTGCAATCTCTGAGTGCATTTCTAAGTGTTCTAAGTGTCTAAGTTTTACTAATGCTTCATATGCAGACGTTATTACAAAGTGGTACCGAAAAAAGATTACAATAGAATAGGAAGCGTTTTTCCCGCACAAATAATGTATTAAACAGTATTTATAAACAGTATAAATAATGTATTAATGAACCAACTAGAAATCGACAGAATTACTGTGCTATACAGTAGGGCTGCACAATTAATCGAAAAATAATCAAAATCGTGATAAAATACTGAAATCGAACTCATGATTTTAATCGTGATTTAATTGTGGCATTAGTGACCTACTTTTGAGAGCGTCCTTGAAGCCAGAACATACTGACAGGCTGGTGTTTCTGGCCTGAAATCTGTCCACTTAAGTTTCATGCTATTGCCTATACATAATTATTACAATTCATTTTATTTTGCTCATCCGTATGTAATTAATTCTTGGTTATATTTCATCTTGTTATAATTTTCAAAAAAATCTGCAAAAATCAATAATCGTGATTAATAATTGTGATTACGATTTTGACCAAAATAATCGTGATTATGATTTTTTCCATAATCGTGCAGCCCTACTATACAGTGTCCTGTGTGTGTGTGTGTGTGTGTGTGTGTGTGTGTGTGTGTGAGTGTGTGTGACCAGCCCAGTAGACCCTGAGAATCTCTTGGTGTGTTGAGTGAAGTTTAAATAACCCTGCTCCTCTCTTTCTGTGCGTGTGTGTGTGTGTAGTTCTGTCCTGTCAGAGTCCGGAGAGTCCAGTGGACCCCGAGAGCGTGTCGGTGTGTGTGAGTTTCGAGCCCGACCCGGCAGACCTGGCGCTGTCCAGCGTACCGGGACAGCAGGTCTTCGACCCGCGCCGCCGCCGATTCTCAGAAGACGAACTGAAGCCTCAGCCCATGATCAAAAAGGCTCGCAAGATCTTCATCCCCAATGACCTCAAGGTGAGGCAGATGCTGCGTTTGTCTGTGTGTGTGTGTGTGTGTGTGTGTGTGTGTGTGTGTGTGTGTGTGTGTGTGTGTGTGTGTGTGTGTGTGTGTGTGTGTGTGTGTGTGTGTGTGTGTGTGTGTGTCAGACAGAGAGATAAAGAGAGAGCCTGCCTTTCTGTCTGCCAGTCTGTCTGCCTGTCTATCTGCCTGACTGCATGTCTGTCTGTCTCTCTGCATGTCTGTCTGTCCGTCTGCTTGCTTGCCTGAATGTTGCCTGCCTGCAGGTCTGACTGTCTGTCTGCATGTCTGTCTGTCTCTCTGCATCTCTGTGTCTGTCTGTCTGCTTGCTTGCCTGCATGTCTATCTGCCTGTCTCTCTGCTTGTCTGTGTTTGTCTGTCTACCTGCCTGCCTGTCTGTCTGTCTGTCTGTAAGTCTACTGTATAATGAGTTAAGTAATCTGTCTGTCTGTATGTATGTCTGCCTGTCTGTAAGTGTATGTCTGCATGCCTGCCCTTATGTCTGCCTGTCTGTCTGTCATGTATATCTGCCTGCCTGTCTGTCTGTCTGCCTCCCTCTCTGTCTGCCTGCCTGCCTCCTTTTCTGTCCGTCTGTATGTATGTCTGCAATTATTTCAGTAATCTGCCTGTCTGTCTGTCTGTCTGTCTATTTATCTGTCTGTCTGTCTATCTGCCTGCCTGTCTGCATGTCTGTCTGACTGTCTACCTGTCTGTCTGACTGTCTACCTGTCTGTCTGGCTATCTCCCTGCCTCTCTGTCTGTCTGTCTGCCTGTCCGTCTATCTGCCTGTCTGTCTGTTTGTCTGCCTGCCTGCTTGTCTGACTGTCTATCTGTCTGTCTCTCTATATGTCTGTCTGTGTGCCTGCCTGCTTGTCTGTCTGTCTGTCTGTATGTTTGCAGTTATTTTTACTCCTTAGCCTT
>NC_085858.1:41476819-41484319 GCF_034702125.1 Engraulis encrasicolus | reverse complement strand
TGTTATTTTTCGATAACGGACGGGTTGGTCTATAACAGACCGCTGTCAATGGCAACAAGACTTTTCACTGCTAAAGCGACTTTTCAACAAGACTCTAATCAGCTGCTGTGATAGACAACACCTGTTGTCCTGGCTACCTAGCTGTTGCCTAGCGGTGTTCCACAACGGCACTGTTTTGTTTTGCGCAGCAACAATCTTAACATTAAATAGGCCTAAAGAAATGTCCCCGCCATGTGTGAGTCATTTAAGTATATCCATATAATAAGCGGGTTAACTTTCGGCGAGTCGGTCGCTTTGTGGAATAGCAGCACTTCAGAGAGAACAAGACCCCTCCGCTCCGCGTCGGGGTCTAAAGATTCTCTCTGTCGTGCTGCTATTCCACGGTAGCGACCTTCTCGCCGAACGTTAACCCTTACTTATTATATGGTTGTGACGTCATCTGTCGAATGCTCCATTCATTTCAACGGGGCTCCCCAACGTTCGGACGTCTGTTATTTTTCGATAACGGACGGGTTGGTCTATAACAGACCGCTGTCAATGGCAACAAGACTTTTCACTGCTAAAGCGACTTTTCAACAAGACTCTAATCAGCTGCTGTGATAGACAGCACCCGTTGTCCTGGCTACCGCTGTCAATGGCAACAAGACGTTCACTGCTAAAGCCACTGGCTTGTATACAAGTCAGTGGCTAAAGCGAATGTTTCATATCACTCTGCAGGGGGTCCGGTCTTTTGTCACTCTAATCAGCTGCTGTGATAGACAACACCTGTTGTCCTGGCTACCTAGCTTTTGCCTAGTGGTGTTCCACAACGGCACTGTTTTGTTTTGCGCAGCAACAATCTTAACATTAAATAGGTCTAAAGAAATGTCCCCGCCATGTGTGAATCATTTAAGTATATCCATATAATAAGCGGGTTAACTTTCGGCGAGTCGGTCGCTTTGTGGAATAGCAGCACTTCAGAGAGAACAAGACCCCTCCGCTCCGCGTCGGGGTCTAAAGATTCTCTCTGTCGTGCTGCTATTCCACGGTAGCGACCTTCTCGCCGAACGTTAACCCTTACATATCGCCCTCCCCTAGTCAGCAGCCTCATCACTAACACGTGATTCGTCAGCAGCCTCAACACACACATCACAAAAACATGATTGGCCATCAGCATTCATCAGTCACGCATCACTCAAACATGATTGGTCCTCATCACTCAAACACAAACAAAGTACAACACAATGCTGATTGTGATCTTCTCTTCTCTTCTCTTCTCTTCTCTTCTCTTCTCTTCTCTTCTCTTCTCTTCTCTTCTCTTCTCTTCTCTTCTCTTCTCTGTTCGCTTCTCTTCTCTTCTCGTCTATTCTCTTCTCACTTTCGTTCCTCCACTCTTCCTCTCCTCTTCCCCTTCTCTCCTCTCCTCTTCCTCTCTTCTCCTGTCCTCTTATACACTTAGAAGACAAGGCATGTGTTTGTGTGTGTGTGGTATGACTTGTGGACCAATGTAGAGTATATTTAGTAAATTGTGTGTGTGTGTGTGTGTGTGTCTGTGTCTGTGTCTGTGTCTGTGTGCGCGCGCACGCATGTGTGTGTGTGGTATGTTTGATGTGTGTGTCGTGTAGAGTATATTTGGTTAAGTCTAGTGGGACTGCCGCATGTTTGTGTTTGTGTGTGCGACGGTTTGGTGTGTGTGTGTATGTTGTATGAGTACAGTGTATATTTAGTAGTGTAGCGGGACTGCAGTGGTGTTAGAGTGCTGTTATGTAACTCATACACGCACTCTCTGTCTCCCTATCTCTCGTTTTATCTCTATATTCCTCTTTTCTCTCTTTACTCATTATCTCTCCTCCTCCTCCTCTATTCAACCCCTTCTCTCTCCTCCTCTATTCAACCCCTTCTCTCTTCTCCTCCTCCTCCTCCTCCTCTATTCAACCCCTTCTCTCTCCTCCTCCTCCTCCTCCTCCTCTATTCAACCCCTTCTCTCTCCTCCTCATCCTCCTCCTCCTCCTCCCCTATTCAACCCCTTCTCTCTCCTCCTCCTTCTCCTCCTCCTCCTCCTCCTCCTCTATTCAACCCCTTCTCTCTCCTCCTCGTCCTCCTCCTCCTCTATTCAGCCCCTTCTCTCTCTCTCCTCCTCCTCCTCTATTCAGCCCCTTCTCTCTCTCTCCTCCTCCTCCTCTATTCAGCCCCTTCTCTCTCTCTCCTCCTCCATCTCCTCTTTCCTGTTTTTCTTCCACCTTCTTTGTATCTTCTCTCTTTCTATTGTTTCTTTATTGTTCTGTCCCTCCATGTCACTCTCTAATTCCACTTCTGTTTCCTTTAATCTCTTCCTTTCTCTCTTTCTCTCTCCCACCCATCTCTTCTTTCCTCCTCTTATCCTGCCCTCTGTCTCTCTCTTTTTTTCTGTCTCTCTCTGTCTGTCTCTCTCTCTCTCTCTCGCTCTCTTTCTCTCTGTCTCCCTCTCTCCCTCTCTCTCCCACCCATCTCTTCTTTCCTTCTCTTATCACCCCTCTCTCTCTCTCTCTCTCTCTCTCTCTCTCTCTCTCTCTCTCCATCATGATGAGAGATACTGGGCGCGTCGCCGTAAGAGCAACATGGCGGCTAAGCGTTCTGTTTGACTATATGTACCAGGTTTTAATAATCTCTCTCTATCTTTCTCTATCTCTCTCTCTCTCTCTCTCTCTCTCTCTCTCTCCTCCTCCCCTCTCTCTCTCTCCATCAGGATGAGAGGTACTGGGCGCGTCGGCGTAAGAACAACATGGCGGCTAAGCGTTCGCGTGACGCGCGGCGCCTGAAGGAGAACCAGATTGCCATCCGCGCCTCCTTCCTGGAGAAGGAGAACTCCGCCCTCAGGCAGGAAGTGGCCCAGCTCAGAAAGGAAGTGACACGCTGCCATAACGTCATCACACGCTACCAGCAGCAACATACACATTCGCACACACACACGTCGCTCTGATGAGGATGCACACACTCACACGCAAACACACGCACACACACGCATACACACACATTGATGAGGACATACAAACACACACACACACACTGCCATAACATCATCGCTCCTTACCAGTAGCACACACACACACCCACACCCACACGCACACACACAAGCCATCGCAACGCCATCACATGTTGTCAGCAGCAGCAGCACACACACGTTGTTCTAATGAGAGAACATACACACACCACACACACACACTCCTGTTCTCAGGAACTATAACCTCTTGATCATACACACACAGACACACACACATTCAAGCGAGGTCAGACCCAATGCAGCGTGCAGGTCAATCAGGGTCAAGTCAGATCCTTTGTAGAGGTCAAGGGTCACGGCTCCTCAAGTGTACTGTACTCTACTGTCTCTCTGGCTCTTTCTGTCTGTCTGACGTGTACTGTCTGTCTGATGCCATAGGACATGATCATGTGGATCCTAAACTGAACTGTCTGTCTGTCTGTCGGAACTCTACTGTGTTGTCTGTCTGGCTCCTGAACTATCTGTCTGTCTGTCTGTCTGCCTGTCTGTCTGCCTTCCTGTTTGTCTATCTGCCTGTCTGTCTGCCTTCCTGCCTATCTGTCTGCCTCCCTGTCTGCCTGTGGAGGTGTCACAATGGTGTTTCCATGATGCCAATGAGACTGTCCTTATGCCTTTTACGCATTTCAAGACATCACAGTTACACTTTAAAGGGACACTGTGTGAGATTTTTTTGTTGTTTATTCCCAGAATTCATGCTGCCCATTCACGTATGTTACATTTTTCATGAATACTTACCACCACCATCAAATTGTAAGTATTCATTATGATTGGAAAAATTGCACTTTTCATACATGAAAAGGGGAATCTTTTCCATGGTCCGCCATTTTGAATTACCAAAAATAGCCATTTTTAGGTGCGAAAATGACTCTACTTGGACCATACTAGGAAATATTTGTTTATTTCAATGAGCAGCATAGTTGCAGTACCTTTTTTGACCATTTCCTGCAGTGTACCTTTAAGACAATACATATGTAAAAGCTTTTTAAACACTAAGTACATCACTTATTGATACTTGGTAAATATTTTACAAATGTGCAATTTATAAATTGTAAATGAACCTTTCAAATATCTGTTTATGATTAGGTTTATAATGACACTGTCATACAGTCTGACTCATGCTAGTTGTGTGTTTGTTGTCTGACTGTTTGTTTGTCTGAAGGCCTGAATTGCATCATGATAATAATAATGATAATAGTGATGATGACTATGAACGATACGCTACACTACCGACCTCTCTCTACTCCTCGCCCTGCCTGCCTTTTTGGTTTTATATGAAGTGTTTTATTTTTTCGTTTTTTGATGTACTAGTGGTCGTGTGTGTGTGTGTGTGTGTGTGTGTGTGTGTGTGTGTGTGTGTGTGTGTGTGTGTGTGTGTGTGTGTGTGTGTGTGTGTGTGTGTGTGTGTGTGTGTGTGTGTGTGTGTTTAGCTGTGGTTCCTGATGCACCAGCAAATGCCACACCTCCTGTTGGTGGTGTATGATATGAATGAATGTAAAAGATGTAAACACACACATGCACATGCACGTCCCCTGCCTCCCATCTAGTCACCAGGCTAGGCAGGCAGCGGCTTGGGGCCCTATCTTGTTAGCAGGCTAGGCAGGCAGGCAGCCGCTTGGGGCCCTATCTTGTTAGCAGGCTAGGCAGGCAGGCAGCCGCTTGGGGCCCCCAAGCCTATAGATGGTGAATAACAGCTAAGACTTTAAACTGGAGTAGTGGTGATTTGTTGTGAATGTTCATTCTTTCTTTTGAATGTTGGCTTGGGGCCCCAACTGACACTAGAATCACCTCTACTCTTCAGACCAAATGAACTCCAAGGACCTCTTGTTGTTAAAATGAAATAATTGCAATGTTGTGATCACAATTATAATTGCAATGTTATGATCATAATTATATAATTGTAATGTTTATACAAAGTTGCTCTTCTTATGTACAGTATTTTCCTAATATGACTAGTGAGATGACTAGTATTTCTGTTTGTGTGTGTGTGTGTGTGTGTGTGTGTGTGTGTGTGTGTGTGTGTGTGTGTGTGTGTGTGTGTGTGTGTGTGTGTGTGTGTGTGTGTGTGTGTGTGTGTGTGTGTGTGTGTGTGTGTGTGTGTCTTGTTCTTGAGTCCTCTTATTCCCCCCCCCCCCCATCTCTCACTGTGAATGATGGTTTTGTGTTCGTATTGTGTGTGTGTGTGTGTGTGTATGTGTGTGTCGGTGCGTGTGTGCGTGTGTTGTCTCTTCCTGTCACAATGTCTTGTCTGTTGTATAATGCTCATTGTTGAGGGTTTTTATTGTTGATGGTTTTTTTCGTAGATGTTGTTGCATCAGATTCTAGTTGTGTTACGTGTTCACATTGACTTGCCTCTGCCACTGGGTGCCATAAGTCGAATCGAAAGAATGTAGAAGGGTCTTCAGTGATGTCACAATGACGTTGCCATGACACCAAGGAGACTGTAGAATGTTCAGGTGGGGGGGTTCTCTTGTCTACTCCTCTGCGTCCGGTGTGGCCTGAGTTTCAGTCATTTTTCTGTCCTTTTTTTTTTTATGTTGCTCGACCAAAAATAAATTCATAGAACCTTCACTCTGTCTGATGTGACTCATTCCT
Organism: Engraulis encrasicolus; assembly: GCF_034702125.1. Classification (NCBI taxonomy): domain Eukaryota; kingdom Metazoa; phylum Chordata; class Actinopteri; order Clupeiformes; family Engraulidae; genus Engraulis; species Engraulis encrasicolus. Next base: position 41,478,711 of record NC_085858.1, on the reverse strand, counting down.
GATATACAAAAAGAAAATGTCCTCCCAACTCAACACCCACGTCAGTATGTCTCATATCCTACCTCCTCTCAAAACCCATATCTCTGCAGCTCTCATCACTTACAAATTGAACAGCATCATTGTTTTGGTCTCCATTAGGGATGTTAACCGGTAGCCGTTTAACAGGTAGTTGACCAGATCAGCGTTAACCGGTTAACATTTTCTCTGCCAGTTAACCGCCCCCAACGTTTTTCTCCCCAAAACAAAACCCTTGTTCCTCCACAAGTAGGCTAGTGAACAATGATTGGCGAAAATGTATAATACAAAGGGCACGAACTAACATTGTGTGGCAGGAGCCTAACCATTCTAAAATGGGGGGGCATAACTTGTTTCACGGGCAGAGAAAGACGCGCGACAGGACATGGCAGTTATTGAGTTTTCGGTTAACCGGTTAACCACCGGTTAATGAGGCTTGGTAGTCTATTAAGATTTTTTTAAATTTTCGCCATCGCTAGTCCCCATGTAAAGGCATTAAGATATTGATTAGTGTCTCAAGCAAGAATCATTGTAATTAATAACTTCAATCCTTGTTCTGTGCGTATACACGGGTAGAAGTTTGGTTTGGGGGTGGGCGGCTTTGTCTTTGGCACAGGTAAGGGGGTGCTTAAAGAAAAAAAGTTAACCCTATACCGCCCTATATTGTATTGAACCAGATATATTGTCGCTGTTTGAACCTAATGAGGTGGCTAGAACTTGTTTTTTGAAAAAAAAACCCTAAAAGGACAAAAGCCCCAATATCAGCCGAACCAGCACAGCATTGGATAAATAACTCTATAGAAACTGTAGACCAGTTACTCAGTGCGCTTGGAAGGAAATTAAGGCAGGTTTTTTACTTTCTAACTTTCTTGGCCACCTCTGGTGTAGAGTATAACAATATTACCTGTCTGTGACAAGACAGCATTAACTGCCAGTGTAGACACAGTATTGCCTGTTATGTAATGCAGAGTATTTTAGGTTGCAGTTCGTTTGCTGAGTAACATTCCAATGTCACTCCTGCAATGGCCACTAGGGGGGAAGAGAAGAACATCACAGCTGGACTTTGGCATTCCAGTCCGGAGTTTCTGAACAGGGGTGCTGCGGGCCCCCCTCAGGGGTGCCGCGGAAACGTGGCTGATAAATAAAGTATGTAATATGTTATGATGTAAGTTAATGCTAGTCAGTGGAATCTTTCATCTGCCATTTACGCACAATAAAGTAAATATACGTAGGTCGCCCTAGTCAGCTGCAACTTTGAACGTAGGTCGTGTGACATCTCCAAATGTGTTACTTTTCGAAGCTTTTGTGGTGTCGGATGCGATGCCATGTTACGGCTTGTTGGTTTGGGGTGCCTTGAAATTTTTCATGAATTGAAAGGGTGCCTCGCCTAAAAAAAGGTTGAGAAACACTGTTCCAGTCCATTCAATTCCATTCAAGTGTGCTTTATTGGCATGCCTCTTAGTGCAGAATCAGCATTGCCAAAGCTTACAGAGAACAGAATACCACACCAGTAAAATACATTATAGTCTCTGTAATCTACTGGGAGTCATCATGGCTATAGGCTTGTGGCATCCTACTCCCTCTACTCTATTTGCAGATGTGTCAAAAATAAAGAGAAACGTTTAAAAAAAGAGAGAGAGAGAAAGAAACACAGTTTCCTTCCAAAGGAAAGGTACATTATCTGTGTAACCAGTAGACCTGTGTACCGTACTTGTCTTGCAGTAAGACAAGCTAACTGCGCTGGTTAGATGAAGATTGTGGAGGCCCCTTGTTAGGTTTTTAGAGTTTTTCATTTGACACAGGCTATCTATCGATCTCATTAGGTACACTGGAGTAAATTATGTAACAGCTTGTGCTAGTTTTGTAGTTACACCATG
>NC_085858.1:41469319-41474319 GCF_034702125.1 Engraulis encrasicolus | reverse complement strand
GTGTGTGTGTGTGTGTGTGTGTGTGTGTGTGTGTGTGTGTGTGTGTGTGTGTGTGTGTGTGTGTGTGTGTGTGTGTGTGTGTGTGTGTGTGTGTGTGTGTGTGTGTGTGTGTGTGTGTGTGGGTGTCAATGTGAACATTTTCCCCAAAAAACACATAAACAGGCATAAACCAGCCAGAGCAGATGGCTCTTAGTGAAATCAGAGATAATGTTTGGGATCCCTGGGGCTAAATTAGAGTGTATAGCAGGTTGGAGGTATGCTTTATAAAGTCTTAATCAGAGATGATGTCTGTTTTGAAATCTCTGTGGCTAAAAAAAAAGAGTAACAGGTTTGAGAGTCTTTTTTTTGGCCATCATGGGTATGTTTGTGGGGCTAGAAATGTCTAAAAATCCATGTAGTTGCTCTTGCAAGACACACCTTCAAAATATCACGCCAATGGAATAACCTGAAACAACCCCATCCTTTATATGCTGCTCCCAGCACATCTGCGTACATACGGTAGTAGCTACAGGTATGGTCTCGTGGGAATACTTGTATAAACACATATTTATTTATCTGTTACGTTTTTAAACCCTGTTTACATGGCATGTGTGTGTGTGTTTTTTTAAAGGTCTTAATCATACACACACAACTGTGCGTTATGGAATCCGTCTACAAAGAAGCAACTGCTCGGCTATGGACGTCAAAAGACAAACAGATATAAAAACTAGCCATTTGTCTTGCTTAAATATAGCCTATCCTTTTACACCCACCCAATACTCACTTTTAACACTTTTAACAGTTGGCTAAAATTTGATTATGTGTAAGGAAATGGCACAAAGTGACTGAAATATACAGTATATGTGTTTACAAAAATATCACATATTGGTAAAGAGGGTCTCAAACACAAGACAATCTCTGTCTCCCAAATTGAAGGTCTTTTAAAGAACCCTTTTCGTTTCCTGGGTTCTCTGAGGAACATTCCAGAACACCTTGGGGTTCCGAGAACCAATTTGCCATATAGGTTCCTGGACGAGGTTCCATATGAGTTCCTCCACTGTACCAAAATGTATTTGGGGGAATTTTAATTTCTACAGTGAATATTGATTTCTACAGGTTCCCCAATGACCTCTGTTGTCCTCTCTGGGGCAGCCATGGCCTAGTGGTGAAGGAGATCAGAGGGTTGCAGCTTTGAGTCCCACCCTTCCACTCCCTATCTCAGCAGCTGTGGCCTAGTGGTTAAAGAGATGGACTTTATATCAGAGGGTTGCAGCTTCGAATCCCACCCTTCCGCTCTATCTCACTCCATAGTTGAAGTGCCCTTGAGCAAGGCACCTGACCCCATACTGCTCCATGGACTGTAACCAATACCCTGTAATTAAAAAAACAACAACTATTTGTCACTTTGGAGGAAAACATTAGCCAAGTGTAATGTAATGTAACGCATCCCATCTACATGTAGAAGGTCTGAGTATCTGTGGTCAGTGGTATATCTGTGTATATCAGTGGTATGTCTAAATATCTGTGGTACTTCGTATTATATTATGTCAGAATACTGCTTGCCTTCATATTATATTTTTTTAATCAAGAGCAATAACCCAAGTGGGTTGTTCTTAGGCAGAGAGAAAAATAAATCTCCGTTCTCTAATAAATATTATAAAGGAGTATTAAAATATTACTATAGATACTTTCTTTCATTATTCTGGATCTCTTAAATGAATTTATCCTGAACCTAGAAAGTAGTCCCTTTCATGCCTAATAATGTCTGGGAGAGTCTGTGGTTTCGTAATCCAGTTCCAGTGTAGTCCATCTGTAATATTCAGTGTAGAGTCTGTCTGTCTGTCTGTAAAGTCCCATGTAGAGCCTGTCCGTCTGTAATTTCCTATGTAGAACCTGTCCGTCTGTAATCCATATTTGTCAGTAGTTCACTGCTATCCAACAAGTCAGCATGTGTAGTTGTCTGTATTCCAGATGAGATAGAAAGGGTCTGTAGTTGTATGTATACCGTATGTACCATATGAGGGTTTTTAGTCTGCCTGTCCAGCAGAGTGTTTGTAAGGTAGCATGTAACTCAAATGCAGCCTAACAAAGATGTGGGTGTCTGTACTGTACTGTTATCTAGTCCACATTAAATGGAAAGGGCTTCAGTGTACGTATAGTCCAGGGAAGGGAAAGGCGTCTGTAATCCATGCCCAGGGGAGAGAGAGTCAGTGTCCAGTCTATTATATCCAGGAGTGAGTGAGTGAGTGTGAGTGAGTGTCTGTATCCTGGCAGCAAGGAGTCAGTGCTTTAGCCAGGGCTGGACTGGGGGAGAAGGGCCCGTGTACTTTTGGCTTAAAGCCCTGGCTCTTGCCATCTGTGATCCCTGATTATAGCCTCCAGTGGGACCTGCATCCCTATAGATGTGGATCCATGTGCAAGAAAACAAAAAGGTATTCAGGGTGAGAGCTTCAGGGTGCTCATCTTTGTTTCTTAGTGAAAGCCCATTGGGAAACTCCATTGGGAAACTCCAACTCCCATTGTCATTGTGACACAGCACTCCACAGCACACAAGTGAACACTGCACACTGCATACAACGGAATTGCATTTATGCCTCACCCGTGCAAGGGGGCAGCCCTCAATGGCGCCCCTAGGGAGCAGTGCGGTGGGAAGGTACCATGCTCAGGGTACCTCAGTCATGGAGGAGGATAGGGACTCTCAAACTTGTGCAGGAGAGGAACTCTGAGGGACTCAAGGCTGCAGTTTTCAATCATTTTTATTTGGCTACAATGCCTTCTCGCTCCTGCCCCGTAAGTCAGGGGGTGCATCCCAATATGTGACCTTGCCTCCTCCACTTGCCTCCTCCACTTGCTTCTCGTCATGATGACATCACTGACAACAGCATTATATTTCAATATCTTGCAAAAGCTCAATTGTAAAGTCTTTTTCTCATTTGCAATTGGGATGGTGAATGAAAAACAGTCCCTCAAAAGTTGTTGTGGCGAGGCTGACAGCTGGGAAACTTAATCTTTTTCTCCACGGAGGAGGGGCCAGGAGGCGGGACGAGGAGACAAGCACAAGTGGAGGAGGCAAGGACACATATTGGGATGCACCCAGGGTGTATCGAGTACCTCTGATTTCCTCTATCCTCTAGGAGAGTAATGATGCCATATCCTGTCAGGGAGGAGTCCGTGCTTTAGACGCATCATGTCTGGGTCAGCAGTGTCCTGGTAGTTAGGGGAGTTGGTCTTTCAACCTGGGGGTTGTAGGTTCGAATCCCACCTGACTGCTCCCTACATCTCCATCCATAGCTGAAGTGCCCTTGAGCAAAGTGCCTACAGAGCTGTAGGGACTGTAACCAACACCCTGAAAGAGTAATAAGTGTCAGTCGCTTTTGTATAAAGGCGCCAGCTAGGTATGGTGTAGTGTAATGTAGTGTAATGTAATGCCGACTTCACAGGGCCCCTCATCCATCTAGGAGCTGTAGAGCAGTCAGCAAGGGGCTTTGGAGGAGTCCAGTGTGTCAGCTCTTGTCACCATCTCTGTGATCCATGTCTTTATGGCTTCGTTGCCCCGTACGTCTCCATAGGGAATGCTGACCACAGTGGAGTGTAATTGCCCCATCCGTCTTCATAGGGGGAATGCTGGCCATAGTGGAGTGGCATGGACCTCCAGGGCTGCAGGGGGAGCTGCATCATCTAGAGGAAAAGCACATGAGGAAGAACACAGGTGAAGACATAGTACATGGGGTCATAGAATGTAGAATGTATGAGAATGTATGAGAAACGGAAGCGACTGGTGATCAGCAACTAGCAGCAGTACCACCACAGACTAGTGGAAAATGAATGGGCTTCAATGGAGCTGTCTACAGTCATATTATTTTTTTCTCTTTGTATAATAGTTTGCAGGGTGAAGTTAAGTGCTGCAACTTCGGGCACTGTTTCAGTTTGTAACCAATACGCCATACACACTGAAGCCAGGGTTCCCACTCCGACTCAGATATAAAATTCCATGATTTTCCATGACTTTCCAGACCCTGAGAAACAGAATTTCCATGACCACTTCCGTAAAAAGAAATGGCATTAAAAAGCTTAAAAAAGTGTGAAAACTGAAGATCATCTTCAGCCCTAGAGCCGACGCCAAGTCACCGGCAGACTTAAATGGGCACATTGCCCTCTAGAATGTTGCACGTTAAAGCGCGAATCCAAACCCTCTCTGGCAAAGCGTTGTTGTACAACCAGTAAGAAACAATGTTATACATGAACACATTTTTTTTTGCTTCTACACAAGCTGCTAAAAGTGCGCCATCTGCGACAGAGCAATAGTAAATGGGGTCCATCACAATGGGCTCTTTCCAGAGGCGATTCTAGGGTCAGGTGGGGCCCCAAGCGAAAATGCAAAAGAATGAACATTTGAACCCAAATCGCCACAACTTTGGTAAAGTGTGGGCTGTTATTCACTATCTAGGGGTTTGGGGGCCCCAAGCGGCTGCCTACCCTGCCTGGTGGCAAGACGCGCCTCTGGCTCTTTCCATTACCGTAACTCCCGTTCTCGACCTGTACTTGTGGCCTCGCGTTTCGCTGAGACCCTAACCTGCCTCCACGGAGAAAACCATAACGTTTCCTTGCTGTCAGTCTAGCCACAACAACTTTTTCCCCATTCAACATCCCAATTGCAAATGAGAAAAGGACCATTGAATTGTGCTTTTGTGAGACATTGAATAAAACTTCTGCTGCCAATTGACGTTGCATCGCGAGGCCACAAACAGGAGAGGACGGGAGGTTGGATAATGAAATGGACCCAGACACTAGTGCGTGCGTGTGTGTGTGTGTGTGTGTGTGTGTGTGTGTGTGTGTGTGTGTGTGTGTGTGTGTGTGTGTGTGTGTGTGTGTGTGTGTGTGTGTGTGTGTGTGTGTGTGTGTGTGTGTGTGTGTGTGTGTGTGTGTGTGTTTTGTGTGTGTGTGTGCGTGTGTGTGTGTGTGTGTGTGTGTGTGTGGGTTGCTTCATTAGTCCCCTCAAAGGGCAAGTTTGACAGCCCTAC
>NC_085858.1:41454319-41459319 GCF_034702125.1 Engraulis encrasicolus | reverse complement strand
CAGAGTGAGAATGAGAATGGAAGAGGATGGCAGTTGATGTTGGCTGTTAATGAGTGCGTTTACATGCAGTTCAGTATCCCAAATATGAGGCATATCCCGGTTATGATCATATTCGGGATAAGGTGTTTATATGCGCACAGAGCGTAATATCCCAGTCTACATTCTTGGCCGTTATGGAATTCTCTTCAAATGCGTGTAGCCTAGATACCAGCAACAGCGTTCATGGGAAGCCCCTGTATTCGGGATAAGGTGTATACATGCGTCAGTATCCCGGCTTCTTTCGGAAAACTCCACCTAGCATATCCCGATTTCTCAGTATCCCGAATAAGGGCTTATTCGGGATACTGAAGTGTTTATATGCGCAAACGCAAATTCGGGATACTTAATATCCCGATCATATTCGGGATACTGAACTGCATGTATACGCACTCAATGATGGCATTGTAGGATTGAAGAGTTTTGTTGCAAAATGCCTTGAACGCCATCTTTTTACTTTTGCATTTTTTATTGGAAATGACTGTTGAGATGTACTTTCATGAATGCATGAATTCTTGCCATTCAAATATTTTGAGAACATATGTTTTAAAAGATGCTTTTTGCAATGCAAGGAAATTCAATATGCAATACAAAATGTCAATGAGAATCTCAGGTGAGAATGAGAATGCCAGAGAAGATGACAGTTGAGGGTGCCAGTTGATGATGGCAGTTGTAGAATGACAGTTGAGGATGCCAGTTGATGATGGTAGTTGTAAAATGACAGTTGAGGATGCCAGTTGATGATGGCAGTTGTAGAATGACAGTTGAGGATCGCAGTTGATGATGGCAGTTGATGAGGACAGTTGAGGATGGCAGTTCGAAGCTGAGGGTGCCAGAGAGGATGACAGACTGAGAATGACAGAGGGGATGAGAGTTTGGGGATGGCAGAGGGGCTGGCAGATTGAGGATGTCACTGCCATTTGCCTTTTGGAGGGATGCTAAAGCGGCCATCGCTAATCCCCGCTAGTCCGTCAGCCTGCTGTTCATATATGCAGCCCAGCCCGTAGTCCACTCTGCCTGCTGCTCAGCTGCACATCCACACTGTGCCGGCTCAGAGACTCGGCTTTAAACACTGTGTGCAGCTACATATAAACACTGTGGTGGTCATCTGTAGATACTGTATGCAGCTAAGAATGTGGTGGCTAAGACGCAGGGCTTTAGACATAAGGCCACACAGTCAGCCATGATGCAACACAGATGAGCTACTGCTATGTGGAGCTTTATTATATTCTTGCAAGATATTTAATGAGTTAAAGGGACACTGTGCAGGAAATGGTCAAAAAAGGTACTGCAACTATGCTGCTCATTGAAACTGGGCTGCCTATTGCCAAATTTGATCTTTACATGAAAGTTTACCAAATAATAAATACATATTTTCTAGTATGGTCCAAGTGCAGTCATTTTTACATCTTAAAATGGCTATTTTTGGACATTCAAAATGGCGGACCATGGAGAAGATCCCCCTTTTCATGTATGAAAAGTGCAATTTTCCCAGTCATAATGAATACTTAGCATTTGATAGTGGTGGTAAGTATTCATGAAAAAGGTAACATTAGTGAATGGGCAGCATGCATTCTGGAAATACACAACTAAAAATCTCACACAGTGTCCCTTTAAGAAAAGCGCTATTAAAAAAGCAGATGTATTATTTATTATTATTAAACCAAATCATGATATCAGAAGCCACAGGAGAGGATAAGAGGACAAAGACGGACTTGCACACAATGTGGTGATTCAGACGGGACTCTAGTTCTATGGTGTCTGTCATCAGGGTTGAACAGGTGTTGGAATATGCCTTTCTTTCAACATTCTACCATTGTTATGATGTGTTTGTCAACGTTCTACAAGGGTTACAATGAGTTAATCTCTCAAGGTTCTACAAGGGTTACAATGTGTTAGTCTCTCAAGGTTCTACAAGGGTAAAATATGTTAATATGTCAAGATTCTACAAGGGTTACAATGTCTTAATCTGTCGAGATTCTACAAGGGTTACAATATGTTAATCTGTCGAGGTTCTACAAGGGTTACAATGTCTTAATCTCTCAAGGTTCTACAAGGGTTACAATGTGTTAATCTGTCGAGATTCTACAAGGGTTACATTGTCTTAATCTGTCGAGATTCTACAAGGGTTACAATGTGTTAATCTGTCAAGGTTCTATAAGGGTTACAATGTCTTAATCTCTCAAGGTTCTACAAGGGTTACAATGTGTTAATCCGTCAAGGTTCTACAAGGGTTACTATGTGTTAATCTATCGAGATTCTACAAGGGTTACAATGTCTTAATCTGTCGAGATTCTGCAATGGTTACAATGACTGTTACACATCAAGTGGTTCACCTTGAGTAGAAGAGTACCAATGTGTGTATTATGTGCTTGTGCATAAGCTTGAAAATACGGTTTTGTACACACTATTATTTTAACCCCTTTGCGCAGAACCCTACTGTCACCAAAATTGTAATGGCTTTGTCTTAATCTGTTACTTAAGGCTCTAGGTAATGTCACAGCAATGTTGTTATGATGTAGTTGAGTTTTTCAATAAATAGCGAATAGGTCCGCCGGCGACCCCATCTGCACAAAGAGGCTACAGTGATGAAAAGCAACAGGTCAGGGCAGGTTGCTTACCTGTTCTCGTTGAGCCAGGTGGCCTTTGCACTGATGGTCCAGCTGACAGGAGCAGCATATCCCCAGACATCAGGCAGGTGCGCTCAATTAAATGAGTTTATCTCATCTCTCTAGTGTCTCCTCCTTCACCATGACAGGTCTGTTGCCCCCTGCTTCCTGGTCAGAAGATAACTCTCTCCTCCTCCCTGCTCTTCTGTGCTCCTCTCTCCTCTCCTCCCTGGTCAGAAGATGACTCTCTCCTCCTCCCGGCTCTTCTACGCTCCTCTCTCCTCTGCTCCCTGGTAAGAAGATGACTTTCTTCTCCTCTCTCTGCTCCTCTTGCCTCGCCTCGCCTCGCCTCTCCACTCCTTTTCTCTTTTTTTCCAGTCAGGTAATATTTCAGTCTTGCCCTTTTAGCTCCTGTCCTCTCCATAACAAAGAAATATACTCCTCTCCTCTCCTCTCCTCACAGACGGTGGTCCTCTATTGTAGTCCAGTATTCCCCCAGTCAGACGTGTGTGTGTGTCCTGTCTTTCCTCTCTGCACCCTCTGGTCCTCAGACCAGCGTGCTCCTTTTCTCGCGGGGGTCGATGTGTGAGGTGTGTGTGGTGGGCAGGTGTGGCAGGTAAGTGGCGTTATGTGTGGCATTGTGATGCGTCTGGTGCGACGTCGCGTTATGGTGGTGCGGCTTGTTGTTGTGCATGTCGTACCGCACAGCGTTGGTATTGGCGTGCACTGCGTTGCTGTTGTTGTTGGCGACGGTTGCCGGGCCGACGCCGGTTGCTGGAGAGTTCTGCATGACGACCAGGCGTATGGGCGACTGCTGTGGCGCCATGGCGACGGCAGTGGGTGGGGCAGTGGGCGTGTCCGTCACATACTCCTTGCTGGGGTCCTTCCCGCGGCAGTCGTAGAGGATACAGGAGAGCAAGAAGACGACCAGCAATGTCACGTAGCTCCCAATCAGGATGATCAAGTTCAGGGTCATGGGGTCCATCTCCAAGGCAAACTCCATCAGCCCCATGGTGACGACCTTTGGTGGGGGGGTTCCGACAGACGGAACAACCTTCTAGGAGAAATCAGACAACCCTTAGGGTTGGATTCCGGACCTTTGGGTTGTGTTCCGGACCTTCAGGTTGGGTTACAGACCTTATGGCAGGGTTCCAGATCTTTGGGTTGGGTTCTAGACCTTTGGGTAGCGTTCCAGATCTTTGGGTTGGGTTCCAGATCTTTGGGTTGGGTTCTGGACCTTTGGGTTAGGTTCCGCACCTTTGGGTTTGGTTACGGAGGGCCAAGGAATCAGATGGATGATGTCAGAGACATCCACAACAACAACCATCAAATGACCTCCAGAAAGACAACCAGAAGCCTGGTGATCCACGCAGCCCCAAGTGATGACCTTCTGGTCTGTGAGAGACTGACCTCTGCCAGGCACACGAGCCAACCTACAGTACCAAACAAATCAGATTATATTACATCACCTGCAGCAGACCTGAAATCAAAATGACATACAGTACACAACATGTGAGAGAACAGTGAGTTAAGCAGTAATACAGACAATGAGCTACATTGAGATGAAATCCAAACTGCATACAATTAACATGCTATAAGGTTATGTTAGAATGCCCTAAACTTATGTCAGAATGCTGCACAATGCTGTATAGACAGCAACATAAGAGAATAGACGTAACGTAAGATAATTCAGAGTTCAGTGATAATACATACAATAGACTACAGTCAGATCCAGATCCAACTGCATAGCAGTAACATTCTGTAATTTTCTCAGGCAATGGCTCAGCATAGTATAACATGTTGTAATGCCATGTCAGAATGTCATGAAGTCATGTCAGGAAGCCACAAACTACAGTATAACATACCTTAACGCTGCATTTCCACGATGTCGACGAGGCGACCTGTTGAGGGTTGGGGACGCCCTTCAGGAGAAATCAGACGCTGGAGACGTCTATCCGCAAGAGGGAGGGATTGACAGCTGTGGTTGCCGGGGGAACAGAGAGAAAAGTGGCCACCATCACTTCAATGACCTATTGGCGAACATCACTGGCGATCGTCACTGGCAATTATCAACGACCTCTGACCTTTGCTTGGGGTTCTGATGCATCGGACCGCCGAACGACCTTTAGGAGATCAGGCAAAGTCGCCAGAGACCCTCCACTGCGCACCAATGGAGTGCCGCACACACGAGCAAAAGAGATCACGCATGTCCACACCACACCTCACCACAGCACCAGCTTCAGCAGCAGATTACCCACGATGCCGCAGTGCAGTGGCACTCTCTGGGTTGGGGACCAATGGGGCTCCAGACACCAGACAGACCACCAGGTGATCTCTGGAAGAGCTTGAGCTTGG
>NC_085858.1:41439319-41446819 GCF_034702125.1 Engraulis encrasicolus | reverse complement strand
CCTTCAGTACTCAGCAGGTAAGAATGACATCTGGCCGCTATGCAGGTACGCCCTGATTACTTGGCTAGTCACAGAACATGAGCTGGCAGTGTGGCTGATGAGGTGGCTGTGTGTGTGTGTGTGTGTGTGTGTGTGTGTGTGTGTGTGTGTGTGTGTGTGTGTGTGTGTGTGTGTGTGTGTGTGTGTGTGTGTGTGTGTGTGTGTGTGTGTGTGTGTGTGTGTGTGATGCGGCTATGAGTGGAGTATCAGGTGTGCTCACTGAGCAGTTTGATGGGAAATAAACGGCCAAATCCTTTAATATCCTAATTGTTGTTTGAGTCTGAACATTTATTGTACAAGTGTGTGTGTGTGTGTGTGTTTGTGTATGTGTTTGTGTGTGTGTGTGTGTGTGTGTGTGTGTGTGTGTGTGTGTGTGTGTGTGTGTGTGTGTGTGTGTGTGTGTGTGTGTTCATACCAGGAGTGGGGAACCTACACTCTTAAAAAAGATTGGTTAAAATAAACAAAAAATTAGTAGTTTTTAACCGATCTGTTCGATTAATATGTGTCCGAGAAAAATATTAGTCAAAATAACCGATTAGACTTTAGTTAAAATTTCAACCAATCTAGATCGGTTAAAAAACTAACCAATTCTAAATCGGTTGTTTTGACCAATAGATTGGTTATGTTTAACCAATCTTTATAAGTCAAAAATGTACCAATCCCCCAATGGTTGTTTTGACCAATTTGTTCGATTAATATGTGTCCGACACAGATATTGGTTAAAATTTTCACCGATTTGCTTAGTTAGATGGACACTGCAATTACTTCACTCCAAATTAACAGTTTCAAAGCTATATCAATCATAACCAATAACCAAGATTTGAGTTTGTTTTCACAAAGTTTATTAACATTTTAATTTCAAAAGGCTTTAAAGCACTGATCTGAAAGGATGGGGATACAGTAACTTACAGCAATCTGTTCCTTCCCAACACTGATGATAGTAAAGTTGTGTGGACACAACAAAAAGACAGGCTGGTATTAAGGGATATTTTTTAAAAAAAAGAAAAATCAAAAGCAGAGGTAACATTTTATGCTTGGTGAGCCGTTTTCAACGAAAATTCAAATTACAAATGCATGCATATTCTGTGACTATTACTTACTTACAAAACGTTAAGGTTGTGCTTGACAACCGGAGAAAACCTCATTGTCAACATGATCTTACTTATATTCAAAGAACAGTACATTTTTGCAAAACAAGGAGGCAAGTATCACTTAGAATGGCATACAATGCTGTTTCTCCAGTACCAGGTAAATTACCTGAATTTGCATAGGATGTAGTCTGCATGTCAGTGGAATCAGAAGTAATTAAAATACACATGGTGTGGAGTGGTGGTGTCTGCGTAGATGTTTAAAAAAATGTCCCGTGACTACAGAGCAACTTGAAGTGAGAAATGTTCCAGTACCTTGGCCCACTTGTTGGTTGAGATGGTTATATCGTACACATATTCAAAAGAGGCAAAAACTGAGTTAAACTGTGGTGGATATGCCAAGTTACACACCCAGTAGAGCATGAAAAGCTTGTCACTGCGCAAGTCAGGCAATCATCAACAGGAATGGTTACGTTGTCATCCATGGCAGTGATGACACTGCCGTGTCAAACTCTCGCCTCCTAGTAGTGGGGTCCTTGAAACCTTCTCAGTGTCAGTGCTGAGGGATGCAAAGTTGGTTCCAGTCTGAAAGAATTTTTAAGATTTGAGAGAGAGAGAGAGAGATACATCAATGGTGCTTAGCCCCATAACGAACGCCATACCATCTGAAACATGCTGTAATAGTCATTGAAAGGTTAATTGCCAGTACTACTCTACTATGACATAACATAGGGCCTTTAGTAATGCACTGCGACTCAGTAATTGCCATTCTGGTAACCACAAAATGTATAACGCCCTGTTTTAACAGGTTATATAGAAAGCTTTACTCTACTGAGTGAACGGTATAAATCATGCAGTATCAGGAAGCTTAATTAACACCAAGTATAGCCAAAATCAACAATGCACACAACTATATCGTGACTTGTTCTTTCTAAATAAAGGTTAAAAAAATGTCTGGCAGACGTACCAAACTTGGCATCTCCAGAAAGCGTGGAAATTTCTCAAAGATGTCACGCATGGAGGGGGAGTCCTCAGCGATCCTGAAAAATACAACAAATTAAGAAAATGTAACCCAAATACTCCAATCAATGAAACGGTGGGCTCAGTGTCATAGGCCTAACAGCAGAAGGCACCAAGGGTGCGTTTATAAACTGTCGCTCTGAGCACACAACAATTGGTAATGTCATGTATGAGCAGTGGTGGACAACGTAAAAGTAAAAGTTAAAAAAACAAACAAACAAAAAAAAACAGTTTCTTTCCAACACAGGTAACTTATCTGAGTAAAAAGTAGACCAATGTACTTGTCTTACGATGAGCTGATTCTGCACAGGTTGGATTGAGTTTGTGGTGGGTTCTTGTTAGGTTTTTATTGTTTTTCAGTAATAACACAGTCTATCTCAATAGGTAGGTATACTGGAGCAAACGGTGTAACAGCTATGTAATATGATGTGCTACTGTTGTAATTACACCACAAAAGTACTTTTACTTTGTCCACCACTGTGTACGAGTGTGTTATTCAGACTGTTAGATAGTAGACATTTGAAACACACATTTGGTGCAGATTTATTAAAATTTGCTTACCGGTACATTTAGAAACTGTTTTTTTCCCCCCAGTATTTTTAGACATGGTGCTACAAAGGTGATCAATGTACTGTAACCAGGCAGCTGCCATCCTTAACCCTGTAGTGCAGCGTTATGGCTCTATGTAATGTCATAGCAATGTTGTTATGATGTATTTAAGCATTTTCAGCAAGTGAATAGGGTCGCTGGCGACCTATCCTCTCAAAATAACACAAGATGAACAGGATGCATCTCTGATTAACAGTGTGTGGTTCAAACTGTTAAGACATTTGAAATACACATACATGTGGTGTACATTTGTGAATGGTTGCTAACCTTTAGAAATTCTGTCAATGTTCAGAAGCATTTGCAGACATGGTCCAGGGGGCTCAAGTACGACCAGAGAGCAACCATCCAGTAATAAGGATATCTTCTCAGCTGCACACAACATTAACACACAACACACAACATTAATTTGCATCTCATATTGACAGCATGAAATACAGAGCAAGTTAGAACGTTGACTATTTAAAAATACATGGATAGGTTTTGTGTGAATACATGAACTTTAAACTCACCTCTTGCAACAGTGTTTATCTCTCTGAGGTACACCACACCAGAGGAATCACTCCGTGTAATCAGCCAGCTTCCATGTAGGATCCTTCAGCAATATTCTGTCATCTGCAAAGCAAGACAGCACAAAACATAAACATGATTATGTATCAATATGCCTAATTATTACACAAAAATAAAGTTTGAAAAATGATAACACCACCATGACACAATAGGCTGAATAGGCCTACAATATGAAACATCTATAAGATGCATTTCTTTAATTGCTTTCATTGATCATTTTCCCACACGGATTGACACCAGATGGCTCAAAGAATTCAGTGTGCTAAGCTAGAGGGCAAAAAGAACAGATTATATATCTTTCTGGATATTTTACTCATCACTTGAAATGAAATCTGATGCATAGCCCACTTGTTAAGACCTTTAAAATCACTAGGCCTACTAGTAGATCCAAAAAGGATGGGCAAAGAAATCTAAATATTTATTGCAGTAACCATACAAATTAAGCATCTTTGATCAAGCCAAAAATTAAGCACCCTACACATCTGGGTGTTTCTGGGCTCATTATTTCAGGAGAAATCTGTCAAATAGGTAATGCCCATTTATTGAAAAGAACACGATCTGATGGCTGACAGTGGTTGGCTTCTCCCTGAACAGAGAGGACAGCCCAGAGCCCAGTAACAGAATGGGACAAAACGGCACACTGTGTGCACAATAACAAGTTCAGAATCAGTTTACTTACTCACTTCCTTTAAACAACGAACAGGGAAAGGCACATGTGTTAAAACATACTTCAGAGCAAGTGTATAGTCAAAATGAGTTCGTTTCTAACAATAAAAATCAGGCATAAGTTGTGGCTACTTCAAGCTTCTGAGTCAGCTAAAAGATAAGCTGATGTTGCTAACGAACTTCTAGCTAGCTCTTCTCTCTGGTATTTGTGTTTTACTTTGGCTCAAGTACATTAACTGGATATCTTCAGAGCATAATTATACTCAAAGGGAGTTCGTTTCTAACAAAAAAAGACTTTAGCTAGCTAATGTTGCTAGCGGACAAGAGATGCATTATTCAGTTTGGCTAGCTCTAATGTTGCTAGCGGACATTTAGCTAGCTCTTAACTTTGGCGCCAACAGGCTTACAACACTAACTTGGCATGTTGTAACTTCAGAAGAACAAAATTATATTCAAAATGTGTTCGTTTCTAACAAGAAACCAATATTCAGTTATGAATACATCGGGCTATTTCAAACATCCCTCAACAAAGGCAACATGATTTAACCGTTAGAATAGCTAACTGTTGCTAGCGAACCACCTCATCATGCAGCGCTAGCTCTTTCAGGTGAAGAGGCCGGCGCAAACAATCTCTGGCCGGCGGGGAAGCACTCCCTTCGGCCCTCCTCCAGAAACCACTGATAGCTATGTTGCTAGCGGACATTTAGCTAGGTCTTGACTCTGACATGGGTG
This sequence comes from Engraulis encrasicolus, assembly GCF_034702125.1. Classification (NCBI taxonomy): domain Eukaryota; kingdom Metazoa; phylum Chordata; class Actinopteri; order Clupeiformes; family Engraulidae; genus Engraulis; species Engraulis encrasicolus. Next base: position 41,442,098 of record NC_085858.1, on the reverse strand, counting down.
TTTTGGCACCACTGGACAAGTTTTATAGCTCTTTCGGAGCAAATCTATATTGTAAATTTCGTAGAGTTTGTTTCTAACAAAACGAAAACTTTCCAACAAAGTTGTGAAAACAACCTAGGGCTAAGTTAGCATACCGGTAGTTATAATAGTGGCCTGTTAGCGGAGGTATGGTCTGAAGACAAATTCATTGCAAATTACCATCCTGAACAAGAAACTATTTCGCTATTCACTGTATATTTGGCATTGTCTTGAAATTATTGACGAAACATTGAAAATAAACGAACTTACCTCACAAAGTGTTTGAATTTCACCAATATCTCAAACGGCTTTCCTGCAGCACCAAGATGGCGGCTTTGTCAGAAAATTGAGAAGCAGAGTTACGTACTTGACGTTGAGCGTCAGACCTGCGTCAGTTACCAATCTCTTAGTTAACATTTGCTTAACCAATGATATTAGTCATTTTTCAACCAATCTGTTATTGAAGTTAACCAATATCTTTGTTAAATCAACCAATTTGTTCTTAACCAATGATATTAGTTGTTAGATAACCAATTTGTTTGTTTAATAGTTACCAATGTCACAGTTAATTTGACCAATATTGCCTCAACCAACGAGATTAGTCATTTTTTTAACCAATCTCTTTTAAGGGTGTATGTCTCGAGGCCATATTATCCAGCCCCCGATATAATTTTAATGTTATGCAGCTTCACATGAAATATGAGTTTTTTTTTAATCAATCTTAAAAATTGTATTTGCAATACAATTAAGTTATATTTCAGGGGACCTAGAAAAGGTGGGGTCTGTTTTAAATGTGGCTGTCTTCAATAAAGCAATAAAGTGCAGGGGGAAATCCCGATTTGTGTTCATAGTACGGCCCTTGGAGGACTTTACAGCCCTTGGAGGATTTTGAAGTGGCCCCTCCAATGAAAAAGTTTCCCCACCCCTGCCCTAGCCAATTATAGGTGAGTCACTTGCAGTTGCAGGGGCCCTATTTTTCTATCCCTCCCTTCCCACTCCCTCTCTCTCTCTCTCCAACCTCCATATAATATTTTACATCCGTGAATAATAATAGCCTACACATCTCTCTCTCTCTCTCTCTCTCTCTCTCTCTCTCTCTCTCTCTCGCTCTTTTCCTCTCCATAATATCCAACAAATGTCCACACCCATGATTACGTGTGTTCAGATGTCCTACATGATCCGACTAACTGAAAATAGTCTCCTCTCGGTTGAAGTTTTTTAGCTGGACAATAACAGCCTGTTGCCTTCATCAAGGAAAACCGTTTGGGATGCGCAGCACGTCTCCCCCGCGTGTCCCCTGTGTGTGTGTGTGTGTGTGTGTGTGTGTGTGTGTGTGTGTGTGTGTGTGTGTGTGTGTGTGTGTGTGTGTGTGTGTGTGTGTGTGTGTGTGTGTGTGTGTGTGTGTGTCCGCTCTGGAAACATCAACAGAGAGAGAGATGATGATGCACCCTGGCCGCCTCTTATCTAAATGACCCCCATCTCCTCTCATCTCATCTCTCCCTCAGCTCCCCGACGCAATTTGGGACGAACTGAACAGGGGGGAAGACAAACCATTTCCTGCAGCTTCGCTTGGTGCCCCAACTGAAGACAGTCCGTTTGAAAGCCGAGAAGCTACCTGCCCTGTCCTGCCCTGCGAGAAGAGAAGAGAGGAGAAGCGAGGGGTTAGCTGAAGGCTACTGTAGGCTACAATACGCCGTGGTGGACCGCTGGCTTCAAAGCGAAAGTTAACTTCCTAAAGAGCGCGCCCGCCCGCACGCGCGAGAGAAATAGAGAGGGAGCGCGAGCAGGAGGAAGTTCAAAGGGAGTTCTAAGTTCTATTTGTGTGTCGCGAGTATTGGAGGCTGCTGAGATGTCCATGCGGACCGCAACAGGCATGTCATGACGGACAGAACAGATGTGCGAGAGAGCAGCTCTTATATGGTGAGTTTTCAAGAGGAAAAGTCTCCACAGCGAGTTTCTAGCCCAGGCGGGCAGGCAGTCTCCCTCTCTCCCTACCTCCTTCTCTCTCCCTCTCCTTCTCTCTCTCTGTCCAATGGGATCCGATTGGGGGACCGCTGTTCTGTTCTGTTCTGTTAACTTGGAAAGGAAAGACAAAGACACGTAGAGGGAAGTTAGTTGTGTGTCCGCGTCCTAGGCGAGACAGATGGTTTAGGTTTGGGTTTGGGATTGGTGGAGCTGGAGCAAGAGAGATTCCAGTCGCCCAGTGAGTGTTATGTTGTGCCATTAGGGGAGGAACGAAAGACCGAGAGAAAGAAAAGGCAATGATCGTAGAACTGGCAAGACTGCGTTCTTACGTTCTAGGTCTAGAACTACGTTCTGCTTTCTGAAGACAGTGGAGTTCTTACGCAAACTCCATCACAGCAGCAAGCGGTCTGCTCTGCTTCCTCCAGAGAACTGACTGACAGCCTGGTTGGTCTGGGGGTAGAGACTAAGAAATGTGAGGAATTCGCTGTTAGAAACAGCAGAAAAACGTGCTGGATGGGCCAACTGGATGTACGGGTATTGCCTACTGTATGTCTGGCGAGGGCATGGCACGCGGGGAAACAATGGTAAATAACGGTCGGGGTTATGACTTCTTACTTTCTGTCACGTCTGAAAGTTGTTTTAGTACCCTAACTTTTGTGATGCGTTTCCAGTAACTTAGCCGTACTGTATGTCTGTCGACAACATGGCACGCTGCGAAACAATGGTAGCCCAAGTTAAATAACAGAGAGGAGTCATTCTAACTTTGTCACGTCTGGAAGTTGTTCTAGTAACTTTT
>NC_085858.1:41431819-41434319 GCF_034702125.1 Engraulis encrasicolus | reverse complement strand
CCACAATGATACTTAGAAGTCTTAGAAGCCACCATTGTATGCCAAATGGCAACCAGAATCGAGATTTCACAGAGCGCCCCCTTCCCAACATTCCCCTCCCCCATGCTATCACACATCACCCTCCCAACCCACAGCTCCAGTGATCACATAGCCCCCCGGGTCACCAGAGAGCCCCCCGGTGTAACCCTAGTGTAACCCACAGACCCAATACTATCACCAGGGAGTGTGTGTGTGTATGTGTGTGTGATTGTGATAGGATTTTCACATTCGGTCCCTTTCAGCCATGGAAGGTGCAGGTGGGGTTGCAGGTTAATAACCATCTTAAGAATATGTACTATTATGACGTGATCACGTTGGGGGCTCACCAGGCTCTATATGAGTCTATATAGAGCAGGGGTCCCCAAACTAAGGCCCATGGGCTGGATGCGGCCCGCCATGCCCTTTTGACCTCACCTGAACCTCACCATTTCAACTGGCCCAAAGAAGCAATCCTCACAGCAAAAAAAGGATAAAGAAAATCATAAAATGTACTTTTAAAATATATATATATTTTTCAACAGGCCTTCCTACGGTTTAATTTTCACTAACCTGGAGTGAATCACCAGACATTTCTTGTCTTGATAGTTTCTCATCTCACTGTAATATAAACAGGCCTACCATTTCTATTGTATCACTCATAAACTGCCAATCACCATATTTTTCTAACCTTTCCTTGCAATTTTTTACGTGGTTATTAGAAATTATGTGTGTGAAGAGTACATGTGAAGTACTCACTTCTTTTGCAAATCACTTGTATTGATGAACTATTTTGTGCCATAAATTATGGCTATAACAGGCAGTGGCCTAGTACACAGCCCACATGATTGATCCCGGCCCCTGATCACAGTCAGGAACGATAATGTGGCCCCCAGAGAAAAAAGTTTGGGGACCCCTGATGTAGAACCTTAGAATCCTGGGGGAGTTCCCCCAACGTGATGTCATACCTGCAACCCCACCTAAGTGAACTCAGACCTGTGACTCAGCATTTTCTGTGCATATGTGAATGCTACAAATTGTACCCAGACCCCTTAGAAGTTAACCGTACTGAGACCTTCATTGACGTGGTCTCAGTAAAGCTCTAGAGGACCGGGTGCGATTAAAAAGAGGACTGACACACCATTAAAGCCTAACAAGACCAGGAAGAGCAGTCAATTCTTTTTGTAATACACCTACTACAGTACTGTATATGAAAAAACAGAACTGAGTCCTTTTGCTGTCAGTTCACTTTTTGGTCCACTTAAAGAGGACTGAGTTTGGTTCCCTTAAAGGGGACTAGGTGTGAAAATACCCTGAGTGAGTGAGAAAGAGAGAGAGCGTGTGCACACTGTATTTGCATGTCTATATGTCTTATGTGTGTGTTTGCATGATGCCACGGGCCCATGTGTGTGCGTATCTGTCTACTGTATGTGTGCTTTGCATGTTTTGACAGGTCTGGATAACGTTTCCTCATTTTGCCTCTTGATAGCTTGTTGGATTACGCTGAACGCTTGTTGGCTCACTGCCCTCTTGATGAATTAGCTCTAGTGATTGCTGTCAGGCGTTTGATAGCATTTGGCAGGTGTGGAAGGGAGGCACAGTACAGGTACAGACAGGAACTTCATCATTAAACGTACACTCAACGCACAGAGAGGTCGCTTTTGAGGTTTTACTTGCAGGTATTCAGGAATTCAAAGCACAAGAACAGAAAACTGGACAACACTCAGAAGATTCATATGTAGTAAAAAAAAAGAATAATATCAGCAGACAAACAACTCATATGGTAAGCACTGCAGATTTTATTGTTAACGGCTGGAGAAGTTACTGCGTGGAGACGCTAAGAATTCCATCCAGTAAACTTTGGCGTATTAATTACGTACTAAAACGAAGTGCACAAGTGCACCATCTGAGACACGGTAATAGTCTCTGTAAAGTCTAGTCTGCTGTGCTTTCTTTGCGTGTGTTTTTTGTGAAGCACAAGCACATTACATAAACATAGTAGTCTGCACATTACATGAACGTAGTAGTCTGCATAGTCCAAAGTGTTGACACAGACCGGCCAGGGACAGGCAGCCTTTACATAGGGGTCCATGACTAGGGCTGTGCGGTATACCGTTAAAAAAACGTCATAACGGTTTTCACCTACACAAGGCTCACTTTTTGATGAGAGGTTTTTTTAAATGTATCTATTTTTTTCCCAAAAAAGTGATTAAAATAGAAATGGAGATTAATTAAAATTCAGAATTGTATCTCATTTTAAATTTAATTTCAGCCTTTTCTTCAGAAACTTTGAGATGCAGGGGGAAATCGCCACTTATGAAAAAAATTGTGCAGAGAACCGTGATATTAATTTTCATCAAGAAAACTGTGATATGCATTTTTTCCAGAACCGCCCAGCCCTATCCATGACATTTTAGTAGTAGCACACGTCAGCGTAGTGCAACCACAGCTAGTGCCACTATTGTATGGATTCTTTTTTTATTTT
>NC_085858.1:41414319-41419319 GCF_034702125.1 Engraulis encrasicolus | reverse complement strand
GTCTGTCTGTCTGTCTGTCTGTCTCTCTCTCTCTGTCTCTCTCGGTCTACATTTCTTGTGCGGCAGGTCTGGTGTTTGTAGCTTTGTGACGCAGCCGACTTGAAAAAAGAATGTTGGCTTCTGTATGTGTAGGTTATCGAGCAGAACAGCAAAAGCCAATTAATTTGTTTGACTAACATCTGACCCGGACTTTACAAACTTTGTTGCAAACCGTGATGCCCTGCATCCTCCAATTTGCAGAGTAGTGCGGGAGTTGTGCGTGGAGCAGATAGAACAGACGAACATTTCTCATTTGTGTCAAATGCGAGTAAACTGAATAGTGAAATCAAACATAAATCTTGAAAGCCTGCGCCGTCAGAGGTTTAGGGTGCATAGATAGCCTAGATAGATAGATTTTTCTAGGGAATCGCTGTAGTGTCGCCAGGTCTCCCCGTGGCTGTTTCTATCAGTGGTTGATGCTGTTTGTTACTAAGCGCAGCGCATCAAACTGAATAGCGAAATCAAACATAAATCTAAAAAGCGTCGGGTACGCCGTCACAGGTTTGTGATGCTCACAGACATTTCTATTAGATGGACCGGAGCAGCAGGACATTTTATACTCGCTGGGACGTGACGTCATCACACCCTGTCCAGTTTCGTTCTGGATTTAACAAAACTGCTGTCTTTGGCATTGTGACATGGCGCAAAAGAGGTAAGGTTCCTGCCAGCGGCTTCAATGTTGGGTGCTCTGCTGATTCCATGAAAATATTCATAACCTCACTATTTTATGTCCAAACGGCATGAAACTTTGCGCTGCAATCCGCGGTACCACTGCCAAGTCACCTTCCAAGTTTGAGATGTTTTGCTGCTGTTCTGCGGGAGTTACGCAGGTCACAGAGACACAGATAGAACTTTCTTGAATTATTACACCTATAACATGTCTGGATACACCGATAGAACACCACAGGTACACAACACACCTGTATATATGTATAGCACAGCAAAGGTATACAACAGACCTGGTTGCAGCTGGCTAAACTTATAGAACACCTGGCTGTGTTGGTTCTGTCCTCTGTCTGGCCACTTATGATATAACCCAGTTGGTCTGATATTCCCGGCGTGGGTTCTGTTACGATATAACCTAGTTGGTCTGATGTTCCTGGATGTATTGGTTCTGTCCTGTTGTGATATGACCTAGTTGGTACTGATCTCATGCTGTTCTGGTTTCCTTAATTCTACGTGTGAGTGCATAAAAGCATGTGGAAAAGCACTGTAATGAAAAGCATTGCTGCGTGTGTCATGAGATGTTATCTAAATGCCTGTCAGGGTAATCTAATGCTTTTGGCTTTTCTGCTTTTCTCTTCTCCTCTTGTCTCTTATCTGGCCCTCATCTCATGCTGCTCTGATTGGCCCAAATCTGACCCACTTCTGGACCTCAAGTGGCCCAGTTTTGGTCCTCATATTGGACAGGTCTGCTCTATTCTGATTTGTTGGACAGGTGGTAGAGGAGCCAAAAGGTTGCAGGTTTTGAGCCCCGCTCTGCCTGACCACATCGATGTGTCCTTGAGCAAGATACTGGTAACACTTTATAATAAGGGATAATAAGGGATGCATATAAAGCACAATAAAGACTTAACATTATGTAAGGGTTAACGTTCGGCGAGAAGGTCGCTACCGTGGAATAGCAGCACGACAGAGAGAATCTTTAGACCCCGACGCGGAGCGGAGGGGTCTTGTTCTCTCTGAAGTGCTGCTATTCCACAAAGCGACCGACTCGCCGAACGTTAACCCGCTTATTATATGGATATACTTAAATGATTCACACATGGCGGGGACATTTCTTTAGGCCTATTTAATGTTAAGTTTATTATAGTTTTTCATGTCAAAAGATTGTTGCTGTGCAAAACAAAACAGTGCCGTTGTGGAACACCGCTAGGCAACAGCTAGGTAGCCAGGACAACAGGTGTTGTCTATCACAGCAGCTGATTAGAGTCTTGTTGAAAAGTCGCTTTAGCAGTGAAAAGTCTTGTTGCCATTGACAGCGGTCTGATATAGACCAACCCGTCCGTTATCGAAAAATAACAGACGTGCGAACGTTGGGGAGCCCCATTGAAATTAATGGAGCATTCGACCGATGACGTCACACCATATAGTAAAACATTATAAGTATTTAACTGATGATGAACAAAACAATAACAAATGTTTTTAATGAGTGGGAAATGTTATGTTAATATTTTATGTTTATCAAAACCTTTACAGATTGTTTGTAAATGAATAAAAAATACTCTGATGAAACGTTTGTTAAATCTTGCATATTACTTGTGGATATTTTATAAAGCATTAGTAAATGTAGTTAATACTGAAAACATTTGTTCTGTTATGTTCATCATTAGTTAATTATTTACTAAGTCTATCATGAATCTCTTATTATAAAGTGTTAACCTCAATTGCTCTTTATGTGTGAATGGGTGAATGTGAGGCATACAATATGAAGTCCTAAGAGTAATTGAAGGAGTGGAAAATAGCTATATTAAATGCAGTCCAGCATTATATTAACCATTTTACCATTTTGGTTTTGGTTTGGTTCTGGCTTATTTTTGGGTATTGTGTCTTGAAGTCAGGACCAGACCAAGTGGAGTAGCGCCACTCTGTTCTATGTCCACCTCCACATTTGGGGACGATGAAATCATGACAACGAGATGCGTGTGACACACAACTGTGTCCCCAGGATATCACGTAGCGTACGGTATTGCTCAAGCTATCATAAACTCATCATGTAGATCTTACCAATACGCTGCTAGCAGGAAATCATTCATAAATAATTACATTTTTTAAACTCTTCAACTAAATATCCATTCCTCCAAAAGCATGTAAACTCTCTCAACTTTCATTCCTCTAAAACACGTGTGTGTGTGTGTGTGTGTGTGTGTGTGTGTGTGTGTGTGTGTGTGTGTGTGTGTGTGTGTGTGTGTGTGTGTGTGTGTGTGTGTGTGTGTGTGTGTGTGTGTGTGTGTGTGTGTGTGTGTGTGTGTGTGTCTGTTTTCACACAGCGATGAGTTTGTGTGTGTGTGTGTGTGTGTGTGTGTGTGTGTGTGTGTGTGTGTGTGTGTGTGTGTGTGTGTGTGTGTGTGTGTGTGTGTGTGTGTGTGTGTGCGTGTGTGTGTGTGTGTGTGTGTGTGTGTGTGCATGCGCGCGCGCGCGTGTGTGTGTGCATTTGCATGCGGGCATGCGTGTGTGTGTGGACGTCTGTGTAAAAGTTTGAGATATTTAAGGAGGCTTTATAATGGTAAACAGATATGCACATACAGAGCTTGGAGCAGCAGTTGGGTAATGGTTAGGGAGTTGGACTGTAGATCGCAGGGTCCCAGGTTCGACCCCCTCTCTCACCAATCCCTGAATATCATTTCTGAATTTCTAGCTCCAACGAGAAGTCCAGTTGTTCACAAGTATCATTCAACTGCACTCTTTTGACCATGCCTATTATCATATCATACTACTTTTTTACCCTATGTGTCCCTGCCGTAGCCAAAACTACCATAGTATAGTACTGTGACACTGTGACAGTGCACAGAGCCTTTAGTAATACATTACAACTGGTCATTGCTATTCTGGTAACAGCTAATTTATAACAGGAGTCGTGTCTTAAGGGGTTAATGTCGTGACATGTTGTGCGGGATGAATACATTTTGTTGTGCAGTGTTTGAGACCATGTTCATGATGATATCACACTTTGCCGTTCGGCAACCAGAAGGTTGCAGGTTCGAGCCCCTCTCTGCCTGACCCCATCGATGTGTCCTTGAGTAAGATACTTAACCCCAAGTTGCTCCTGGTGGCAGGGTGATACCCTGCGTGGAAGCCAGTGCCACCAGGGTGTGAATGTGAATGTGAGTGGAATGGGTGAATGTGAGGCATACAAGGTAAAGCGCTTGGAGTGCTTGAAGGAGTGGAAAGGTGCTATATAAATGCAGACCATTTACCATTTGCTTTGAAATTGAATTGAATTGACTTGAAATGAATGATGGCTGATTACTCTCTCTCCTGTTTGTTCCCTTTAGGTCATGTGACAAGAGCTCTGCCAATCAGGCCCATCTCTCAGAGAGGAGTAGCCCCTCCCCTCCCTCTCCCACCTCCTCTCTCCTCTCTCCTCCCTCATCTCTCCTCTCTCCCTCCTCCTCTCTCCTCTCTCCCCCCTCTCCCATTTCTCCTTCCACAAGAATGTCTCCCCTCACCTCGACTCCTGCTACCTCCTCCTCCTCTTCCTCTTCATCATCATCTACACTCAACTCCACTACTACTGCCCTCGCCTCCTCCCTCCTCTCCTCCTCCTCTACTACCTCTTCCTCCTCCACTCCCCTCCTCTCTTCCTCCCTGCTCTCCTCCTCCACTCCCCTCCTCTCCTCCTCCCTGCTCTCCTCCTCCACTCCTCCCCTCACCTCCTCCTCAAGGGGGAGTGGGCGGAAGAGGAGACGATTAGCTGCCAGCCCTGGAGGTCTGCATTGGGACGCATCAGGTATGTGTGTGTGTGTCTGTGTTTGTATCAGGGCTTGACACTGGCACCTGCCAACCCATCAAATGCTGGTAAAACTTGACTGTGGCTAGTAACAATTTCAGTGTCACTACTAGACAATTGTCTCATCTATTTTTCCCCTTGTGTATCAATTGTTTGTATTTAAGTTAAAGAAAAAGCTAAGTTACTCTGTTTCTATTTGTTTGATTTATTTCCATGTACAGTAGAAAGCTATGCACTCATCTTCTTGCTTTAGCAACTTTATCACTTTATTATGATAAAGAAAAAAATAATATCACATTTCTGGCTAATAGAACAAGCCCTGGTGTGTGTGTGTGTGTGTGTGTGTGTGTGTGTGTGTGTGTGTGTGTGTGTGTGTGTGTGTGTGTGTGTGTGTGTGTGTGTGTGTGTGTGTGTGTGTGTGTGTCTGTGTGTGTGTGTGTGTGTGTGTGTGTGTGTCTGTGTGTGTGCGTGTGTGTGTGTCTCTGTGTGTTTGTGCACCTCAGGACCCTGT
>NC_085858.1:41401819-41409319 GCF_034702125.1 Engraulis encrasicolus | reverse complement strand
CCTGTGCAAGGGGGTAGACCCCAAGAGAGCAGTTCGGTGGGACGGTACCATGCTCAGGGTACCTCAGTCATGGAGGAAGATGTTGGAGAGCACTGGTTAATCACTCCACCCACCCACTTGGCGGGTCGGGAGTTGAACCAGCAACTTTTGTGCTGCAAGTATGACGCCCTAACTGCTTACCCATGACTGTCCATGTAGAGTAGCCTGTAGTGTTTCTCTTCTGGCAATTACCCCCCCCACACACACACACACACACACACTTGTCATGGGTGAGCGGTTAGGGCGTCAGACTTGCATCCAAGAGGTTGCCGGTTCGACTCCCGACCCGCCAGGTTGGTGGGGGGAGTAATCAACCAGTGCTCTTCCCCCATCCTCCTCCATGACTGAGGTACCCTGAGCATGGTACCGTCCCACCGCACTGCTCCCCTTGGGGCGCCACTGAGGGCTGCCCCCTTGCACGGGTGAGGCATAAATGCAATTTCGTTGTGTGCAGTGTGCAGTGTTCACTTGTGTGCTGTGGAGTGCTGTGTCACAATGACAATGGGAGTTGGAGTTTCCCAATGGGCTTTCGCTTTCACCAATACAACCTGGCGGGCCGGGAGTAGAACTGGCAACCTTTGTGCTGCAAGTACGACGCCCTAACCACTTACTCATGACTGTCCATGTAGAGTAGCCTGTACTGTTTCTCCTCTCGTCTGGTTTGCTATTGGATGTATGTATTTTTCTCTTCTGGTACGGTTTGCAATGCTGGTGAGTAGGGCTGGGTATCGAATTTCGGTCTGGTCCTGGCACCGACCGAAAAGCCACATTGTATCGAATATCAAAACAAAACAAAAAAATCGGTGCCATATTTCGATACCTGTTGTGCGTTTCAACAGTCCCTGTGTTACAGTGACGTGCAGTGAAGGGTATGGTAGGGTAGGCAGTAAATATAGAATATATATCTATTTATATATATATATATTAACGGTGGGTTCGGTCCTCCCCCAGAAAAAAATGTATTTCTTAGATGCAATTTCCTGCATTTTAACCAAATCTGGAGAGTCACTATCAGCTAAAAACTTTTACAAATGTGTGTGTGTGTGTGTGTGTGTGTGTGTGTGTGTGTGTGTGTGTGTGTGTGTGTGTGTGTGTGTGTGTGTGTGTGTGTGTGTGTGTGTGTGTGTGTGCGTGTGTGTGTGTGTGTGTGAGAGAGGGGGGCCTTATGCCACAAGGTATGGTTTGAATAGGCAAATAGGCCTATTCACATAAACATGCTGATATTTTCTTTAATGTGCAACAAATTAGTAGGCCTATGTTTCTCTAAATACTGTAAATATAAAGTAGGCTATAAGATGCCATCAGTGCTTAACCACCACAGCTCTAATAACTAAATAAGTAAATAGGCTACACTATTTAGACATTTGGACATTGTCAGTAGACCTAAATCTGAAACAATAAGTGAAAACATAATTTCAATTTCTTGAAAAGGCCAGTTACAATTATTTATTTTGCCAAATTGCCAAATTAGCTCCAGGACCCATACTTTGTACACCTTTAAGGACCTGTAGGCCTACATTTTACAATAATAATTTAGAAAGCTACAACATTTTGGGGGAAAAGCTTTAACTTTTGGCTTTAGCAGTTGATTTTGTTGCTCTTCTGTTTATTCTGTTGCAAATGCCAGGGCGTTTCACATGGATGGAGGGTGGCACAGTGTAGCCTACTTTTGAAGATAAAATGTCTAGTTCACCAACTGTGAATCACACCATAGCATGTGAGGGGGAACGATTTACATTTAGCAATAAACCAACCTAGGTAACAGCTCCTGCCTCACTGCCGCGTTTTGTGCTGATAATCAAACACTCACAGACAAGAAGGAAAGTAGGCAAGGGGGCGGGTTGCTTGCAAACATGACCCGTGCATTCAGACAGTATCGAGTAAACCAACGAAACCACTTCTGAGACTCATCCTTGTGCGTGATAGTATTCTCAAACACTTCAGCTACGGTTGTGCAAGGTGTTTCAAATAAAGTCAATTTGTGAGTGCGGAAGCACTCCGAGAAACCATCCCCAGTCAATCGTCCTGTTCCACGTTGATCTCAACTCGCACACCGCGCACTTCAAAAGAACGCAGCTGCACTTGCTAACAGGCTCCACACAACTCACGCATTGCGTAGTCATCATCATAATAAATTAGGGAAATGGAGTCATGTCGTACGCTCAAAAAAACAATCTCGCGTCGATAATAACACACACACGGTCTATTCATGTCCACCACCGCACAACCAATCTTCAATGTCAACACCCTGACAAACGGTGACAACAAAAGGTACCACGAACAAACTTGAGCATGTTCATGTTAAAAGGCTACCCGCAGCATAATAATTAGACGAATCTTACCTTAAAGCAGAATCACAAGTAGGCTGTGTTTTTCATGCAAGCTAGTTCCATTAAAAGCCCGGGGTGGTTGACATGATGAAGACATTTTGTCCCAGTGCAAACTACTTGAAGCTGCTACCCATCTGATGTTGAATATTTCCACAATGCAGCGATTGCAAACGGCTCAGCTGTCTGTCACTTTAACCGTCTTTCTTGCTACTTCTCGGCATTTTTTAAAAAATAATAAAGACAAAAAGCCAAAGACTGCCATGTTTTCTTTCCGATACGGCTAGAGATTTGAACAAGCCTTGCCTTGCTAGTTGTTGCTATCATAGCTGCCTGTAGGGCAGAAATTGGCTACTACCTGAATTGTAACAATTTTTCATTTTGGGCGCTGTGATTGGCTCACATACTCCCGCCACAGAGTAAAGGCTCTGCTTTTAGTCCCATTGACAAGCTATGTGACAACTTAATACGCATGCGCAAACTTCTACATTGACAGCATTGAAGGCAGGGTAGGCAGAGGAAAAGCGAGCCTTACCGGGCTGCCTGGCTGGCATTCGAAAGCTCTGCTTTCAGCCTGTCTCTGCTACCAGCCGGGACTGCGCGTTGCCACGGCAACCTGCCCAAGCCTGAGCGCTTTGCTTCGTGCGATTACTTAGGTTTTTGATCGTTGTCCTGTGTATACTGTACTTTAAACAGCTCATAATTTATGCTGAATCAATGTTATTGTTGTGTAGGCCTATGTGAACTCTGAAGAATATTTTTTTAAACACGTGTTAGTTTTTATTTTTAAGACATTTATCCCAGGGTAGGCACTGCCTACCCTGCCTACCCTGACCGCACGTCTCTGCTGTGTCAATAGTAAATATGTGAACCAATAGCCATGTAGTCAGGTGAAGTTGTCATTTGTGATTGGCTTCGAAGGGCCTGGGTGGGCGGGACGAGCACAGACATTTCATTCATTCAAAAAAGTACTAGCGTTTGTTTACTCGAACAGCTGACAGTTGGTGAGGATACGTTGTAGGCTAACTTAGTTGTAGCTAGTTGCAGTTGTAGATGTAGTTGCAGTTGTAGCTAGTTGCAGCCCTGATAGACATGCTGAGATCTAAAGTGTGGCTAAACTTTGCTCGTGTGGACGCAAATAGAGCCAGATGCTCTATTTGTGACAAAGTTGTCCGTGCGAAAGACGGCAACACGACTTGGCGAAAATTAATTAATGCACCAAATCAATGTAGGCTAAGAGCCGAAAGCTGCGCTGAAATTTACAAGCCATGGACGAATGGACATTAAAAATATTATTGTTTGAAATGAATTTGTATTTGTTAATAAGTGTTTCTTGAACTTAATAGAAGATTAGGCCTATGCGCTGCTGCCCTGTTTGTCTCCTCAGACAGCGCCTGGCGCGGGCGCGGCTCAATCAGTAGAGTCCTGTTCAGTTGACGTTGAGGCTGTGTTGTGCTAAGGTGTTAATTATGAAACATGTTCAACAACCCTTTTTTCCAACGAAGACGTGTGTGTTTGTGCAGTCATGATAATAGTGGTACCGTCGCGCCAATCTTCCTCTGATGCTGTCGTTTTAAACCTCCTTGAGTGTGCACTCTCCTCTCCACTTACGCACGGCTACTGTAGTTTTGATAAGAATCAATGTGTGGCCGATCGCTAAGGGGTTTAGTGCGGAGATTTGAAGCTTGTTCCCGCGGAGGGCAACGCTAAAAGACCGAAGTCGAGTCGACATCCCTTCCATGCGATGCGTTAAGACAGCGTTAAGATAGCGTCTCCCAGACATCCCCAGTTCCAAAAACGTATTACAGGGAGCTGCTTATCAACCCCGGACACCCCGACCAACACATTTGCAAATTGGTGTTACATTGTTTGTCGATGCCCTTTCTGTCGTCCAGTTTGTATATAACTGCCTGCTTTTTTACCCAGGACTTTTGCAGGGCGCCCTACGAAGTGCACGTAATCTATTTGAAGTATCCCACGCATGACGCACGAGTCATTATTTTCCTCTTTCCCGCATCGGCAATTGAAAAAACGCGAACTTGCATAGTCTAAAATCAGGAATGCTTTATCTGACTTGCGGGCATCGGAGAGCCACTATCAAATATCAGGGAGACTTATTGGACTTTCATTGGGATGTCTGGTCTTCCCGCTGCCTGCTGGTCTTCCCCATCTGCAGGTTATAGTCAAGCGGTCAGGTGAAGGAGAGCGTGTAGCTACGCGAATGCAAATAATACGCAGCAGCTTCTAGAGAGAGAGAGAGAGAGAGAGAGAGAGAGAGAGAGAGAGAGAGAGAGAGAGAGAGAGAGAGAGAGAGAGAGAGCAACAGCAACCTGCACCTGGAAGTGTGTGTGTGTCTAATGCTCTTTGATGTTGAAATTACTAAATAATTTACATGGCTGATTTGGGTTTTGGTGGAAAATTAGTAACAACGTGAATATTTGCTGCAATAGGCTATCTAGTAATCATTTGTGAAATAACAATAGCCCTAGTAGCCTAGGTTTGCCTAGAGATTATGACAATATAGGCTACATAGCAATTGAAGTAGGCTACTCATTGATTGCTGAGCTAACTGTCATCCAACTTTACCCCTGCCTACTTACTCAACACCTAGGCTTCTTAGAAATCATATCCTATATTTAATTTGAACATATATATTGAGTAATCTGTAATAACATCCTTTAAGATGACTGAAATGCACTCACCATATGCACAATACTACTTGTGAAAATTTAGAATTTGGTGATCTTATGGGTTCCTCATAATGGAGATTAACTTCAAAACAACAGGTATCGAAAAACGGTATCGAAAAGCACCGGTATCGAAACCAAAGTATCGAAATTGGCACCGTATCGAAAAAAACTAAACGATACCCAGCCCTAGTGGTGTGTCTATTAGATGTTAGAGTAGCCTCTAGTTTTATAGTGTTTCTCTTCTGGTATGGTTTGCAATGCTGGTGTTGCTATTAGACATAGAGTAGCCTCTAGTCTTTCCTCTTGACTGCTGGATATAGAATTGGTTTGCAATGCTGGCGTGTCATTACTATGATGTGATGTGAATGTGTATGTGATGTAATGGGTATCTACTTCTAGATTAAAATAAATGACTTTGGGCAGGCACAAAAAAAAAAGAAAAGAACTGCAAATATAAAGGGTGCACACACAAAACACTACAAACGTAAACTACAAACGTGTCTGCTTCTGGACATGGTGGTAATTGATAAATAAATAATGAGACTCAGCTTTTGAGTGCAGATTCTTTCTCCTCGTTAAGTGATGTAATATCTCATTATGAAGACGTTGTTAATATTCATCTCCTGATATAATGTGTCCTAGATGTTATGGACAGTGATTTCATCATATTGAAATGACACATTCTCCATAAGACAAAGCACGTAGACGCGCACACACGCACATACGTGCGCACGCATGCACATGCAAATGCACATGCACATGCACACACACACACACACACACACACACACACACACACACGCACACACACACACACACACACACACACACATTCACATGCACACACACACACACACACACACACACACACACAGACGCACACACACACAGACGCACACACACACAGACATGCACGATAGATGATTATTAGATTATTGTTATTACTTATCAAATGTGTCCTCATAAAAAGGTAATGTGTGTGTGTGTGTGTGTGTGTGTGTGTGTGTGTGTGTGTGTGTGTGTGTGTGTGTGTGTGTGTGTGTGTGTGTGTGTGTGTGTGTGTGTGTGTGTGTGTGTGTGTGTGTGTGTCCATGATCATATTAAAGTGGCCGATTATGAAAGAACAGGAATCTGATATCTGTCACGACGCACATTCCATAAGACACCAGACACACACACGCACACACACACACACGCGCAGACACACACACACACACACACACACACACACACACACACACACACACACACACACACACACACACACACACACACACACACACACACACACACACACACACACACACACAGTAAAAAGACTAATACAAAGCCGCCGATGTTTCCCATGGGTGTGTTATGTCATACTCTAGCTGTGTTAGGAGACAGATACAGAAGACACGAACGCACGCACGCGCACACACACACACACACACACACACACACACACACACACACACACACACACACACACACACATGCTGGGATAGTGACAGCATGCAGTCATTTAGTGCTCCTCTCTTCCTGTGTGGCCTAATGCGTCGTCATGACAACAGCATTCTATTAGCTGGCCTGCCTGTGGTGCTAGTGGAATGGTATGAGTACAATGTTTACGTATATACATCACTTTGTTTGGCAACACTTTACAATAGTTGACAACAACAACAATTCTGAACGTGATTTCTTTATTGAATAGTTATGAATTAGATTTGGCGGTATGGCTCTGTTCAGAGGAGACCCCTGGTTTTCCATGAGCACTGGAAAGGAGGGAATCAGGGGATAGCAGCAGCATAGGGAATGGTCACCTAATTTAAGATTAGGAGAGCAAACAATTACCCCATGAACACAGCAGGCAACATCACAAGGAGTAGTACATGCCATGTCATACACGACAAGGTGTGGTGCTGGGGAGGTGGTGGGTTGCGAAGAAGCAAGCAGCCAGGAGTTGGGAACAAAGCAGAGAAATATTAAATATTAAAAGCCGCCAAATTTGAAACTGACCACTGAGAAGCGAGGAGAGTTGATTAGATCTAGAACACCTGAGACAAATAAAAAGCAGCAGCTCTTGACTATCATGGCCTGGCCAGAACTAGCGCTGATTTGAACCTAATGTATGGAAAAGCGGCTGACGAGGTGTCCCGATATCAAGGGTTATAATGGACAAGGTGGCGCGTTCTAACAGCCCAATGGCGCAGCCGAAGGGCTGTTCGCTTCGCCAAGTCCATTTTCCCTTGATATCGGCACACCTCGAAGGCCGCTATTCCGCTTATCACCCGGTTACCAGCATTTAAGAATTAATTTATTAAAATGTTGATCTAAGGCTTCGTGAGAAAGTAGAATAACCACTGCGCTTGGTACGTTGCCATTGGGCACCACTTCCTAATCTAGTGAGACACGCCTCTATCGGAGGCATGTAAGGGTGCGCGCAGAACGTTGAGGTGACTAGA
>NC_085858.1:41391819-41396819 GCF_034702125.1 Engraulis encrasicolus | reverse complement strand
ACAAGGACAACTGTTGTAGGCAAACACACACACACACCGGACACACACTGCCAAAAGCACAACACACACACACACACACACACACACACACACACACACACACACACACACACACACACACACACACACACACACACACACACACACACACACACAAAAACACACACTGCCAAAAACACAACACACACACACACAAACACACACTACCAAAAGCACAACACACACACACACACACACACGCACACACACACACACACTGCCAAAAGCACAACAATTTCCCTCTTGGAAAATGACGGTTGGACTGGCAGACGTAGTTATTTTGCGTGTGTGTGTGTGTGTGTGCCTGCGTGCGTGTGTGTGCGTGCGCGCGTGTGTGTGTGCGTGCGTGTGCGTGCGTGCGTGTGTGTGTGTGTGTGTTTGTGTTAGTGCTGCTAGATACAGTATGGTTCACTGAGTGCCACATTACTGAAGGCTCTTGTGTCAATGATGAGGAAGTGGAGGTGGAATGAAGAACTGTCTATTGAGGACACACACACACACACACACACACACACACACACACACACACACACACACACACACACACACACACACACACACACAGTGAAGTGTGTTATGCAGTACATTGGGGTGACTTTTAGGAGTACATTATGTCTAGTGTCTAGTGTCTAGTAGCGCTAGGTGTGAGTGTGTGCGTGCGGGTATGTACCTGTGTGTGTCCGTGCATGTTTGCGTGTGTGTACTTACGTGTGTGTGTGTGTGTGTGTGCGTGCATGCGTGCGTGCGTGCGTGCGTGCGTGTGTGTGTGTGTGTGTGTGAGTATGTGTGTGTGCTGCTGTGTTCGCCATTGTCCTTCATTGTCCATTCACTTGAAGTACCAATAAAGTGAAACTCTAATGGTGTGGAAAGAGAGAGAGAGGGAGCGTGTGTGTGTGTGAAAGAGAGAGAGAGAGAGAGAGAGAGAGAGAGAGAGAGAGAGAGAGAGAGAGAGAGAGAGCTTGTGAGAGGGAGAGCGTGTGAGAGGGAGAGAGAGAGGGAGAGAGAGAGAGAGAGAGAGAGAGAGAGAGAGAGAGAGAGAGAGAGAGAATGTCCACAGAGTCTGTCGATATCTCCTAGTGTTTTTTCTTTGTATTCTCTTGATCCAGTCTTCTCTTCCTCCCAGTGTCCAGATTCTGTTCTTTCTCTAAGTGTTCCATTGCCCAGTGTTCTGCTATACTGTAATATCCTGTTCTGTCAGTGTTCTGTCTCTGCTGAGTGTTCTATTCCTCCAGTGTTCTCTCAAAGTGTTCTCTTGAAAATGGTCTGTTTGGCCTATCGCCGTTGCCCCTATGCCCCGATGTTCTGTCTCTCAGTATTCTATCGCCTTGTGTTCTGCTGTTCTAACATTCTATTGCTCAGTGTTCTGTTCCCCAGTGTCGCTATTCCCCAGTGTTCTGCGATGCTAATTATCTATTGGCGTGTGTTGCTATGCTAATATTCTATTGGCCTGTGTTGCTATACTAATATTATATTGGTTTGTTTTACAATGCTAATATTCTACTGACGTGTGTTTCTATGCTAATATTATATTGGCTTTTGTTGCTATGCTAATATTCTACTGACGTGTGTTGCTATGCTAATATTATATTGGCTTGTGTTGCTATGCTAATATTCTACTGATGTGTGTTGCTTTGCTAATATTCTACTGGCCAGCGTTGCTATGCTAATATTCTATTGACATGTGTTTACGGTAGCCATACGTCTGTCATTTCAATGCCTTGTCCGGCATCTGGCACAGCATCAAGATGGACGCCTAATTGATTAAAATCCATGAAATTGCATCTTAGAGATAAACATTTTTCTTTGGGAGGACTCACACTCCCCCTGTCCAACACTATGTCCTCCTTTTTTCTGTCATGGAGATGGTCACCCTACATGTGTTGCTTTGCTAATATAATGGCCTTAGTTGCTGTGCTAATATTCCAGTGGCGTTTGCTCTGTTCCTCAGTGTTCTGAGGGCCTATACTACAGAGCTGGTTCAGGAGTAAAACAGGTTTAGTTGTGTCATATAATGTAAGAGGCTGGAGTCCTGTGTGTTCTGAAGAAAATGAGGACTCCAGGCTCTTTTATTAGATGATTTATCTCTTAAGTTAACCTGGTTTACTCCTGAACCAGCCTCTTGGTATATTCCCCTGTGTTCTGGTCTTCTGTAGCTGTATTACTATGCTAGTATTCTGTTGGCCTGTGCTGCTATGCTAATACTCTTTTGGCCTGTGGGCTGTTTCTCAGTGTTCCTATCCTAATTACACTATGCTAATTATTTTCTTTTGGCCAGTGTAGCTATGCTAATATCCGATTGGCTTGTGTTGCTATGCTAATATTCTATTGACGTTTGTTGCTATGCTAGTATTCTATTGGACTGTGTTGCTATGGTAATTATTAATTGGCCTGTGTTGCTATGCTAATATCCGATTGGCCTGTGTTGCTATGCTAATATCCGATTGGCATGTGTTGCTATGCTAATATCCGATTGGCATGTGTTGCTATGCTAATATCCGATTGGCATGTGTTGCTATGCTATTATTCTATTGGCCTGTGTTGCTATGCTATTATTCTATTGGCCAGTGTTCTGTTCCTCTGTAACCACCTGTGAGCAGATGAGCCAGTATCAGGTGCACAGTGTCGGGTGACAGAGGGGTGGGGAGAGGGGGGGGGGGGGCGGTGTCAGAAGAGGGGTGTGTGTGTGTTGTAAAAGAGGGGGTGTGTATGGGTGTCATGTCACGGGTGTGTGTGTGTGTGTGTGTGTGTGTGTGTGTGTGTGTGTGTGTGTGTGTGTGTGTGTGTGTGTGTGTGTGTGTGTGTGTGTGTGTGTGTGTGTGTGTCAGTGTCAGTGTCAGTGTCTGTATCAGTGTCTGTATCATTGTCTGTGTCACTGACTCCCCTGTGTGTGTGTGTGTGTGTGTGTGTGTGTGTGTGTGTGTGTGTGTGTGTGTGTGTGTGTGTGCGTGCATGCGTGCACGTGTGTGTGTGTGTTTGCTCCTGACAGGTGCCGTACTGAGAGACTATGAGCGTTCTGATGGAGGGCGGAGTGGGGGTGGAGTTCGAATCGTCGTGGGAACAGCTAACCACTCCCACTTGTCGTCCTCCTCCTCTCCCTCCTCTCCTCCATTCATCTATCGCTCCTCTCCTCCCTCCTCTCCTCCATGTGTGTACTCCTCCACCTCCACCTCCTCCTCCGGAGCTCCAGGAGTAGAGGCTGGTGTCAGGACTAACCTGCCTGTCCGGAAGGCTCTCTCTGTGGACGACTCTCTGCTGCTCTGCCCCCCTCATCACCCACACCAACGGATACTCACACGCCTGGACAAGGGACGCAAGAAACTCAGAAACATACATGTAAGATACACACACACACACATACAACCGGACACTGACACACACACACACACACACACACACACACACACACACACACACACACACACACACACACACACACACACACACACACACACACACACTGAGAAACATACATGTAAGATGCACGCACACATACACCTGGACATTGACACATACATGCGCACACACACACACACACACACACACACACACACACACACACACACACACACACACACACACACACACACACACACACACACACACACACACACACACACACACACACACACACACACACACACACACACACACACACGTATGAAGTGTGAGAGTAGTTGTCTGTGGTTTGTAACACTTTGTAACACTCAGAATTACATTGATGTCTGAGTATTTACAGGTATGCACAGCTCTAGCCTGGTCTGAGATCAATTGGGCATATAGTTTCCAAATATGAAAGTTAAAGTGAAAGCCAACTGGGAAACTCCAACATCTGGGATGGTACCATGCTCAGGGTATGTTATGGAGAAGGATGAGAGAGAGCGCTGGTTAATTACTACCCCCACCAACATGGCGGATCGGGAGTCAAACCGGCAACTTTGGGTTACAAGTCTGATGCCCTAACTGCTTACCCATGACTGCCCATACATCCCTCTGTGCATGCCAACAAGACTTCCAAAATGCTAAGCGGCTAGGTGTTAAGCATTGGAAGTCCCATTGGAGCATTGTGGTGTGTGGTTCAAACCTGTTTTCTAGATGGCTGGATGTTGTTTCTGAGGTTTCTGTGCTCTGATTCCAACTCCAGTTTGTGCGAACAAAACCTTTCGTGTGTACATCAGAATTGTTTTGTATGGTTTGCAAATGAAGTTACATTGTATATCATGCCAATCACATGTGAGTGCAACTTTAGAGAGACAGCATCCTCCAAATAATCAGAGGCTGTGTCCGATCCCGAAAACCCTGCCTTGTCACCAGTGGTTACCGCTTGGCTACACAATACAGTGTTATTTAGGGAACCAAACAACCTTGAGTGTCATGACGATAAGTTTTTCCTATCTTTTTTCAGAAAGTGCGCTCAACTCCCAATTCTTTTTTTTAACAAGGTCTTCGGGTGCGAGCAAATAGCAACGTTCATATTTAGTAGAAAAGGGACACTCGAGCGAGATTCTTCTATTTTTTTCAAGTGGGTTAGCATGACAGACAGACGTTTCACAGACAGTCGTTTAGGCTGAAACGTCTGTCTTGTCTGTCATGCTAACTCAGTAGAATAAAATACAAAAATCACGCCCCAGAGTGCGGCTTTTCTGCTAAATATGTTTGTCCTAAACTGTGTCTTCAAGAGTACAGAATCCATGCATGCATATAAATCAGCCAGCCGACAAGACAGCAGGTTCATAGGCCTACCATACACGGTGGAGAGACATAATGGGACTTTAACCCCTTAAGGCGCGGCTTTATACATTCATTGTTACCAGTATGGTAATGACCAAGTCGTGGTGCATTACTAAAGGGCCCGTGTTGTGTCATAGTATTGTAGTGCTATGGTAGTTACATTGCAATGTCTATTACAGCATGCCTCAGAAGGTACGGCGCGCATTAAGGGGTTAAATGCTAAACACTGCTCA
>NC_085858.1:41379319-41389319 GCF_034702125.1 Engraulis encrasicolus | reverse complement strand
CATTTTACATAGTTTTTGATTGCTTTCAAAAGATTTGAATGGCAAGAATTCACACACATTCCAAAAATGCAAATGTTAAAAAGGTGTTTTGGACATTTTGCAACGGAATGCTTCAATTTTACGCAAATGTAAAATACCGTGATATATACCGTGATATATACAAGAGGTGCACTGAAATGAAAATTTGTGGCCGAAACCGAAACCGAATAATAATTAATCACTTGGCCGAATACCGAAACCGAATATTACAAATCAGTTAAAAGTTATCAAAAGTTAGGTTTTTCACTATTTTTAAATGTTGCTTAAATCTACGGCTTACAATAAATGTTTAGACATGCTTTTGAAAGAAAATAAATGTGCATTTGAAGTCTTCAAATGTTACAGTAGAACTGAAACTAGGGTAATTAATGCCCATTTTCAATTAATTTTCTATTCGGCCTCCGATTCGGCCACTCAATTGCCTTTCAGCCGAAAACCGAAAGTGTCTTTTTTTGCGTTTTCGGCCGAATATTTTCTGCGGCCGAATTTTCGGTGCACCTCTAATATATACCATGGCTAAAATTATACAGAGGTATACATTTTTAGCCATACCGCCCACCCCTAGATTGCATTGCTGTCTTCACCATGCCAACATACAGACATGGTGGTAAAACTTTATATTAATGTCTGCATTAATAACACTTAGTAAATAAGGAACCAAATGGTGAACAAAACATTAACAACTGTTTGTAAATTAATGGGAAATGTTTTGTTCATATTTTATTTTCATCATTTTCAAATTGTAAATGAATAAAAATATTATGCCGAAAGGTTTGTAAAATCTTGAACACATTATTTATAGATGTCTTGTAAAGCAAGACACGCTTACAAGTTCATCATTGTGCATCATGTTTTGTTCATCATTAGTTAATTATTTACTAAGTCTTCATAAGCAGACGTAAAGTGTCACCGACATTTTTGCCACAGAGCTATGTGATGGGGTGACCATCAATAGGGTTGTGGGCTCTTTGGTGTAGTGGTCAGAGCCCCAGTTAACTACCCCAGAAGGTCCGGGTTTGAGTCCCGGCTGGGCAACTCTACTCCCCTTTGCTACAAATGGTGTCAGAAGTGGGATGGCTACTGTGAGGCCATCGGAAGCATACCCATTGTGTGTGAGCCATACAGCTCCAGGCCTTTTTATTAGAATACCATGAAAAAGTTGATTTATTTCCACAATTCCATCAATAATGTTAAACTGTCATGGATTGTAGATTCATGGCCCAGTTTTTTAACTATTCCAATCATTTTTTTTTTCTTTATATATATGTTGGCCTTCCAGCTCAAAAAACCCGTGAATTGGGGAATTCACATTATTAGAATATTGGATAACACTTTACTTTACGGATCGCTAATAAGGTGGTAATTTCATGTTAATTTCATAGTTATTTCATAGTTATTTCAGGGTAATAACTGTTTGTTTTTAGTAACAACAGCAAAATAACCATACAGTTTCCAGTGCATTGTGGTGACACCCTGATGACTCGCAGCACAGTGACACTTTGTTCACACACACACACACACACACACACACACACACACACACACACACACACACACACACACACACACACACACACACACACACACACACACACACACACACACAATGCACTGGAAACTGTATGGTTATTTTGCTGTTGTTACTAAAAACAAACCGTTATTACCCTGAAATAACTATGAAATAACTATGAAATTAACATGAAATTACCACCTTATTAGCGATCCGTAAAGTAAAGTGTAACCGAATATTGTTATAAAATCACATTTTTCTTCATCAAAATTCGGGTCACATTATATCAGTTGAAATTTGGTACTTTCTACATAACATGCAATGGTCAATACTTGGTTAGGACATTCTCTGTCTTCATAATGGCCATGATGCGTTTAACATTGAAGTCAATGGAAAAACAGTGCATGGCAGTTATGGAAGCCCAGATATCCTTGATGCTTTGCTGTCAGCTGTTCTTGTTTGTTGACCTGGTACCCCACACTTCACTCTTCAATATACCCGAAGATTTCCATGCCATGTTTTGTCGCTAACTCACCAGTTTAATTCTAAATAACCAGAAATGAAACCCCATTGAAAATGAATGGGGTTTAATTTCTGTTGAGTTAGAATTAAACTGGTGAGTTAACACCAAAACGTGGTATGGAAATCTTCGGGTATATTGAAGAGGGAAGTGTGGGGCACCAGGTCAACAAACAAGAACAGCTGACAGCAAAGCATCAAGGATATCTGGGCTTCCATAACTCCCATGCACTGTTTTTGCCATTGACTTCAATGTTAAACGCATCATGGCCATTATGAAGACAGAGAATGTCCTAACCAAGTATTGACCATTGCATGTTATGTAGAAAGTACCAAATTTCCACTGATTTAATGTGACCCGAATTTTGATGAAGAAAAATGTGATTTTATAACAATATTCTAATAATGCGAATTCCCCAATTCATGGGTTTTTTGAGCTGGAAGGGCAACGTATATAAAAACAAAAAAAATAATGATTGGAATAGTTAAAAAACTGGGCCATGAATCTACAATCCATGACAGTTTAACATTATTGATGGAATTATGGAAATAAATCAACTTTTTCATGGTATTCTAATAAAAAGGCCTGGAGCTGTAATTCCATGTGAGGGACCCCCAGGATTGGTGACCCCGGTGTGAGGGACCCCAGTAAAAGCATAATGGGAAGTTGCATGATGGACACCATAAGTGTGTGAAGTGCACAGGTGTGCTTCCTGAAGGGGAAGGCAGTGTGATGCAGTTACCATCGCTAGGGTTGTTAGTAGGCCTGGACGATTTTTCGATTTCAATTTTAATCGCGATGTCAAAATTTTCTACGATTATAAATAAAACGTTCGATGCGCATTCAAAAAACTTTTTGAAGATGCGTTTAACATTGAAGTCAATGGAAAAACAGTGCATGGCAGTTATGGAAGCCCAGATATCCTTGATGCTTTGCTGTCAGCTGTTCTTGTTTGTTGACCTGGTACCCCACACTTCACTCTTCAATATACCCTGTAGATTTCCATGCCATGTTTTGTCGCTAACTCACCAGTTTAATTCTAAATAACCAGAAATGAAACCCCATTGAAAATGAATGGGGTTTAATTTCTGTTGAGTTAGAATTAAACTGGTGAGTTAACACCAAAACGTGGCATGGAAATCTTCGGGTATATTGAAGAGGGAAGTGTGGGGCACCAGGTCAACAAACAAGAACAGCTGACAGCAAAGCATCAAGGATATCTGGGCTTCCATAACTCCCATGCACTGTTTTTGCCATTGACTTCAATGTTAAACGCATCATGGCCATTATGAAGACAGAGAATGTCCTAACCAAGTATTGACCATTGCATGTTATGCAGAAAGTACTAAATTTCCACTGATTTAATGTGACCCGAATTTTGATGAAGAAATATGTGATTTTATAACAATATTCTAATAATGCGAATTCCCCAATTCATGGGTTTTTTGAGCTGGAAGGCCAACGTATATAAAAAGAAAAAAAAATAATGATTGGAATAGTTAAAAAACTGGGCCATGAATCTACAATCCATGACAGTTTAACATTATTGATGGAATTATGGAAATAAATCAACTTTTTCATGGTATTCTAATAAAAAGGCCTGGAGCTGTAATTCCATGTGAGGGACCCCCAGGATTGGTGACCCCGGTGTGAGGGACCCCAGTATAAGCATAATGGGAAGTTGCATGATGGACACCATAAGTGTGTGAAGTGCACAGGTGTGCTTCCCGAAGGGGAAGGCAGTGTGATGCAGTTACCATCGCTAGGGTTGTGGGTAGGCCTGGACGATTTTTCGATTTCAATTTTAATCGCGATGTCAACATTTTCTATGATTATAAATTAGACGTTCGATGCGCATTCAAAAAACTTTTTTTTTCTTCGATCGTGCTATGTACTCTTATTTTGAAATCGCGCCCCAGGCGCTAGGAAGAAGCGTGCCATGCCCCGCCCCCTCAGTCTGATTCTCCGTCTATGCCAGTCACTGCTGGCTCAAGACAGTAGTGAATACGAGGGTGGCATCAGAGATCGTAAGGTAGACTACAAGAGAAGGACGGTATCAGAGCCTGTAAATAAATTATTTACAAAGTTCTCTATGCCTCGTTTTTGAAAGTAATGGCCCAAATTTGATTGCAAACAGTGTGTTAGGACTTCGAATTGGTTTAGCAGTAGCTGTAGCTACTAGCTAGTTGCTAACACAAATGAAGGCAAATTGTGTTTTAGCTCTGCTGGCTAACTAGTGGTAATAAAAAACGAATTGCTTGATGGTGCTTTTCACACCTTTAAACAGTCCCCAAATAGTTTGTTTGGAATGCTAAGCCCAAACAAAGTTATGAGCAACTTGACGATTTATTGATGGCTGTTGCATTTAATCAACATTGTATCAAATGTGCCATTTTCTTGTTGACAAAACCTGAGATGTCCTCTTTGCTGGGTCCATATTATTGCATATGATTCTCATTATGCACGTGAGAGCTGCATAAACAAAGTCATAATAAGCAACATTTGTTTGAAAAGTGTTATCTTCAGGCTTATTGGTTTTCTCACTAAGAAATAAATCTTTATGAATGTAGTCTGCAAATAAAGGCTGACAGATAATCTTATGCCATTAAAAAAAAAAATACTGAAGGGTAGCAATGAGAACAAGGCAGACACATCTCCCCACAGTGCTCCAGGAAAATAGAGGCCCTGTAGGAGAGAGTTTTTTACTCCCATTCTGTCAATGGAAACTAAATACCTGCTGTGGGTGTGAGTGTGTTATTGGGAGGAATTTGGAAAAACTGGGGGACTCAGGGACTTTGAATTGAGTAGGCTACCCCTGCTATAGGCAATTGCACCTTTAGTCTTGTTAAGGATATTTGTTTTAGACAGTTATCCCTCTTGTGGTTAAAGATATTTGCTTTAGGCATTTATCTCTCATTTTCCTCCTTTATAGATATTTTGTAGGCTATATTGTATATACAATATAAACTTGTGTATGTCTCATGCCCTTCATGCCCCCCTCCCCCGGATTTTTTTTTTTTTAATGTGATTTTATTCATATCGTGATTAAAATCGAAATCGAACATTTTGGGGAGAAATAATCAAAAGTTGTTCTCATATTGTGCTCTGACTGTCAAGCCAATGAGCCTGGCTCTTTGGTGTAGTGGTCAGAGCCCCGGTTTACTACCCCAGAAGGTTTGAGTCCCGGCTCCTGGCTGGGCAACTCTACTCCACTTCGAAACAAGCTACATCCAGGGCCACTACAGACAGCAAATAGGTGATTTCAGGAAACGCAGCCCGGATTAGCTCCTCTAGTCCTTCGTGGCTATTACAAACCTGTGTGTGTGTGTGTGTGTGTGTGTGTGTGTGGGTGTGTGTGCGCGCGCGCGCGTGTGTGTGTGTGTGTGTGTGTGTGTGTGTGTGTGTGCGTGTGTATGTGCGCGTGTGTGTGTGTGTGTGTGTGTGTGTGTGTGTGTGTGTGTGTGTGTGTGTGTGTGTGTGCGTGCGTGTGTGTGTGTGTGCGCGCGCGCGTGTGTGTGTGTGTGTGCGTGTGTGTGTGTGTGCATGTGTGTGCGTGTGCTTGTGTGTGTGTGTTTGTGTGTGTGTGTTTGCGTGTGTTTGTTTCTGCTTCTGTTCTAGACTTGGGTGAATCAGTTTGAAATCACTTTCAGCTATCGTCATTCAGAATGGCCTTGGCCGCAAAGACAGCGTGCGTGTGTGCATTTGTGTGTGTGTGTGTGTGTGTGTGTGTGTGTGTGTGTGTGTGTGTGTGTGTGTGTGTGTGTGTGTGTGTGTGTGTGTGTGTGTGTGTGTGTGTGTGTGTGTGTTTTGTGTGCGTGTGTGTGTGTATGTGTGTGTGTGTTTGTTTTTCCTGGAATTACAGTAGGTGTATGGTTCATGGACTCAGATAGAGAAAGAGAAAGAGACAGAGAGACAGACAGACAGAAAGAGAGAGAGAGAGAGAGAGAGAAAGAGATCGGGAGAGAGCTGCAGCGGTGCTTGCAGAAGTGGTTTCTTTATAAGTAGCATATGCAATATTAGCATATCATGACGGTCATTTGAGTGTTCTGACCTGCACTCACCTACACACCTCTTCTGTTTACATGTTCAATGATTAATGTTGAATGTTAAATGTTAATTTGTACTGTATTTATTATTGACAACTTATTGTTACCAGTCCATCACTGTTACTTGTCCTGTCTTGCACTTTATGTCAGTCTGTGAAATGTCCTGGCATGGTATAGAGAGAAAACGTAATTTCATTTTCCTTGTTTGACTTTTGCATATGAAGAAAGTGACAATAATGGCTGACTTGACTTGACTTGACTTGACAAGGCACACATTGAAACTCAATGCTCCCACTCCTGTGTGCGTGTCAGCATGGGCGTAATTTTAGGGGGGGATATGGGGACATGTCCTTACCACTTTTGAGATAAACCTAGCTTGTTCACATCACTTTTTCACAAATATAATGCAAAACAGCATATACAGACAATTTGCCATTAAAATGTCCCCACCACTTTCCCAGCCAAACCTACACCTTTGCGTGTCAGGGTTAGAAATAAGCCCCCGTCCACCCGCCAAGGACGGGTAAATTTCAGGGCTGACTAGCAAATTTTTCAACCCACCAATCACTTTGAGTGGTAAAAATAGCTAGTGACTGGTAGATTTTAAACTCTACCTGCCACCATGACTGGTGGGGGCAAATTTTAAGTTCCACCCCATGGTGTGTGTGTGTGTGTGTGCGTGCGTGCGTGCGTGCCTGCGTGCATGTGTGCGTGCGTGTGTGTGTACTGACCCTCCAACACACACACACACACAAACACACACATACACACACACACACACACACACACACACACACACACACACACACACACACACACACACACAAACACTACAACAACACACACACACACACACACACACACACACACACACACACACACACACACACACACACACACTCACACGCATACATTAATGAAACCTCCATCTCAGACGTCATGAATTCCATGTAGCCTCATAATGCAGGCCACTCCACCAGTGGAACACTGTAATAGTCTTTGAAAAGTGAACTACCATAATGCTACATTATTATGGCACAATACAGGGCCTCTAGTAATGCACTATGACTTGGTCGTTGCCATTCTGGTAATAGCAAACGTTTAACACTGTGTCTTAAGCTGGGCTTACACTGTGCGACTTTTGCCCCGATTTTGCCCCGATTTGGCACTCGCACGACTTTTTGAGAGTCGGGCCGATTTCTTGCTCAATCGCAGGTCAATCGTGAGTCTCGCATCGTGCAGTGTACATGGGGTAACGACAAGCGATTTCGCCTCACGATCGTGCA
Organism: Engraulis encrasicolus; assembly: GCF_034702125.1. Classification (NCBI taxonomy): domain Eukaryota; kingdom Metazoa; phylum Chordata; class Actinopteri; order Clupeiformes; family Engraulidae; genus Engraulis; species Engraulis encrasicolus. Next base: position 41,381,918 of record NC_085858.1, on the reverse strand, counting down.
ATCGCAGGGTCGCAAGAAAATCAAAACGGTTCGAAATTCTGGCCGTGGCTCGTGCGTAAATCGCACAGTTAAAGCAGTGCTACGACCCGATTTGACACTTCACATGCACAAATTAATAGGGCCGTGCGATTCGCTGTTGAGCGCGACCTCATCTCCACCTCAGGTGCGCATGTTCCCTCCTCTGCAGACCGGGGAAACATGCCTGTCGAGTCGTACGGGGGGAGCATTTCGCTCGCATCCGACTGTCGGCTCGTGTAGTGTGAGGACGTGAGTCGTGAGTTGTGAACTTTTAAACAGTGAAATTCCATCGTGCAGTGTGAGCAGAAGCTTAAGACCCACGAGTGAAAATATCGCACAGTGTATGCCCGGCTTTAATTAGGGATGCAAGATGCATCGACCTTAACATTAATATCGGCCGATATTTGACATTTCTCAACACATCGGACATCGGGTGGGTAAAACTGGGCAGATATTAACGCCAATGTTTTTTAAGTATATTTTACGGTTCTTAATCTTATTGGTTCTGATATGGTTTTTTTTACATTTTAAAAGATTGAACTTGACAATGATTTTCGTTGTGTGTCTTCTATTTTTTAATCTAATTCTTATCACAGGGAGCTGAATGCAGAATCAAAAACTGTATTAAACAAAGCCGAAAAAAGTAAATAAAACCGACAGACAGGGGACAAACGTTTCGGGTCTAGCCCATCATCAGTGTTCCCAGTTTTAAACTCGGGCTAGACCTGAGACGTTTGTCCCCTGTCTGTCGGTTTTATTTACTCTTTTCGGCTTTGTTTAATACAGTTTTTGATGAAAAAGGCAACATCAGCTCCAGTGTGCGACTCCTTTCTTCCTTTTCATTATACTGCTCTTGGAATTACTCACCGAGCGATACGCTCAGGATAAGACATTGGCGCGGACGCCACCCCACCATTACTATTACAGGGAGTTAAAATGTCTTTTTGGAAATAAAAGAAGACATTCAACAATTCAGAGTTTGCATCATTGTCAGTCTGTGTTATATGTTAAAAAGGCATCGGTTATTGGCCAAAACCGCAATATCAATATCGGATATCGGTATCGGCCAAAATGTTCTCATCGGTGCATCCCTAGTCTTAATGGATGCATCTGCAGTGAAAGGCCAAAATGGAATCTGCCTGCATTAACTGCAGCAGTAGCCTATGCCCCTACTAGAGGTAACTAGAGTGCATGTTGCTGTTTGGAAGGAACATTCTGTTGCTATGGCCGTGAACAGTCAATGTTCAGGAGAGCATGCCTGTACTGTATGTCTTTCACACGTATGACTGTGTGCATTTGTGCATGTGTGCGAGCTAGTGTGTGTGTGTGTGTCTGTCTGTCTGTGTGTGTGTGTGTGTGTGTGTGTGTGTGTGTGTGTGTGTGTGTGTGTGTGTGTGTGTGTGTGTGTGTGTGTGTGTGTGTGTGTGTGTGTGTGTGTGTGTGTGTGTGTGTAGGTGAGGAGGATGGTGCTCTCTGTCTCTGCCTCGTTGTCGCTTTTCCCTTGACCCCTACAGTTGTGCTGTTCTGCCCTTAAGACTGTGCGTAGGAAACATCTGTGTTTGTGTGTGTGTGTGTATGTGTGTGTGTGTGTGTGTTTGTCTGTACTGTGTATGTGTGTTTGTTGTTTGTTATTTTGTCAGTTTGTCTGTGCTGTCCTTGACATTTTGCAGGAGGAACATCTTTGCCACTGAATCAACCTCAGCTTGATGAAAGATAGAGTGAGCGAGAGAGAGAGAGAGAGAAATAGAGAGAGAGAGCACATGTGTGTCCGCGTGCGTGTGCGTGTCCATGTGTGCACGTGTCTCGGTGTCACTGACCCCTGACCCTTCATGGTTACCATAGCAACTACTCTATTCAAACAAACAGAACTACACTGTCCCCGACAAGGGCTGAACGACTTTTAGAAAAATTTGAAATTGCGATTTCTCTGACAGATATTGCGTTAAATGTCCAGTAGGGGGTGGGCTTTCTCTCTGCCTTGGCCAGAGCGGAATGGATGGAGTAGGTTTATAGATGTGTTCACTGTCAAAAGGGAATCAACTGTGATTACTGACAAAACATTACACACAGTTAGCAAAAATTGCACAAACAGCATGTCAGTATCGCAATGTTCGTCTTGCTTAAACAACAGCGCAAAACATGGGAAGACAGATAGTCGGCAGGTAACGGCATGATATCTCTCAAATTTGAGCTTTGAAAATCTGAATAATTACCAGAATTCACACCAAAAACACTGACAGTCAATGGGGTGGCCGTGACAAGTCGGGCGGTACGTTCTACTGTACTCTACACTGACAGTTTGCGTGCCAGTCCAGTCCTTTCCAGAATTTTCCCACAGCACACGTCTTAACTTACCCATGCATAGGGTAAAAATGACATAAGAGTTCCTCCTTGTGATTTGTCGCTCAAATTGTGTGGTGCTGATGCAAAACTTAGTGCTGGTATCGGTTGCCATGAGGCACATTCGCATAATTCACCGATCAGAGCCTTGTGTTTATATGCCTACTACGGCGTTTGTTTGTATGACGGTTTCGGCGAGGCAAAGAGTGGACGCCTGCAGTACGTTATCTCTGTGTGTTTT
>NC_085858.1:41364319-41366819 GCF_034702125.1 Engraulis encrasicolus | reverse complement strand
ACATTGGCAGGTCAACATATGGGTAAGCGTTTAGGGCGTCAGATTTGTATCCCAAAGGTAGCCGGTTCGACTCCCGACTTGTCAGGTTGGTGGGGGAAGTAATTAACCAGTGCTCTCCCCCATCCTCCTCCATGACTGTGGTATCCTGCGCATGGTACCATCCCGCCGCATTGCTACCTTCGGGCGCATTTCGGGGCTGTCCCCTTGCACTGGTGAGACACAAATTCAATTTCGTTGTGTGCAGTGAACGCTGTGTGCTTTGGAGTGCTGTGTCACAATGACAATGGGAGTTGGAGTTTCCCAGGTGGGCTTTCACTTCACTCTCATCTGTGGGTGCAGATAGGCTTCTGCCTGAGCCCTCAGTGGCCGACCTTGAGTTCCTCATGTACCGCGTAGGCATACCTCAGACTCGGTACTTCAGCACCATGGCCAGCGATCTTGGCCAACATGATGCTGTAACTCAGGGATATGAAACTCAGGACCGGGGGCCAAATCCGGCCCGTGGGGGGTCATTTTATTTGTTGCGCGAGATCATTTCAAAGATGTGTTTTACAGTTTGCCTATTAACACATTCACTACCAAGTCATGTAAAAATATGTTTTTGCCTCCCATGCGTTGGCTCCCAAACCGTAAAATTCCGTTTTTATTTTTTTATTTTTTTTTATTGGATTCTGAATCTACACATTCTAATGCACATTCTGTGTGATTTTCGTAATAATGTGATGAACAAAACTGACATAGATCATGAAAACACCTACAAAGTCAAAACTCCTACGAAGTCAGGATCTGGATATTTCATCATCTGTGCATTTTATTACACACAGAATTTGAGTTTTATTATAGTGAATCAAACCACTTCCTGATCACGTCACGTCACGTCTCCATTTACTTCCTAGAGCATCAAAACATGTCCTGCTTGCTAGCCTGTTCCTAAACATATGATGGAAGGATAAGGAGTTTTGCTGTCATCAAGATAGGTGTAAAATGGAAGGTTGTAATGAAAAACAGCATGCAACACAGCAGGAAGTAACCTAATTTTGGGTGAGTACTTTGGCACGTCTACTTTTATCTACAGAACGAAAACTGCCAGTCAAGTGACATTAGCTAGCTAGCATTTCAGATGATGTGGCTCTGAACACTAGCCTGACCAGGTGATTTTTGCATCGAAATAGTTTACTTGGAAGTTGTTCTTCGGGCGTGAAAATGCATTTAGACCGGCAATTTAAACTCGGAGAGTCAAAGAGCGCACCCGTGACAAAAAAGGCTTTATCTCAGTTTGAATGTTGAAAAACGCTATTTTTACCTAAACCAGTGCTTGCTTAAAGTGGAATAACTTCGGAATGGAATAAGCTAGAAACAAACCGTAAAAATATACAGACAGCTGAGCTTTTGAGCTTTCAAGCCCTGACATGCGTCTGTGGGTTGAAGACAAAATATTCGGTGGCTGTTCAAAAAATGACAAAAAATTATGAAATTGGCTGGGAGTCTACAGCTAAAATTCCAAAAAAACGGCTGGTATTGAATGTGTTAATAGCATACATGGCCGTAATTACCATCGAGGACACAGAGGTCATGTCCTCAGTATGAAATGTATCTACAAACCCCAACTCCGGTGAAGTTGGGACGTTTGGTAAACAGTGAATAAAATCAAAATGCTATCATTTTCAAAACATTCAATCTATTCATTAGATGGAGAATAGTGAAAAGACAACATATTAAGTGTTAAAACCAAGAAAAAATATTGTTTTGGGGGACATATGTACTCATTTCTAATTTGATAAATGCAACACGTCTCAAATAAGTTGGGACGGGGATCAGTGAAATTTAGTAAACATCCAAATAAGATAAAACAACAAAGAAGAACATTTCAAAATGAATTGTACTGACGGACAATATAGGTGTCCAGGTATAAGATCATCACAGAGAGGCTGAGTCACTCAGAATTAAAGATGCAAAGGGAATAATTACCATAGTTATTACATACATTTTTGAATTCCCTTTTATTTACCACGATTGAGTGTATATAAGACATATTTTTGTTATTAAAATCATTGTATAGGTTCATGACATCATGAAATATATATTGGCTGTAGTCTCACTCTAGCACTCCTGGAATTAGAGCTATTGAAAATTGACCATATTAAGAATGCTTAATGCGTGCGAATGATACAGGGGTGTAACATTCTCCTAAGCACCTGAGCTCACTTGAAATAGACCCAGAAGACATGGGAAACTGTCCTTTGCTTACAGAAGTCAGCAGAAGTTGTAGAAGTCCATTCTTTTTGACAATAATAGAGCATTGCACATCCTGTGCTACAGTGAAAATGGACCATCCAACTTGTGTTAGTGCTAACTTCAAAAGTCATCCTCCATGATGGCATGCGGGTGCAGTAGTGCATTGGTTAAGATGTTCTCACTCATCTGTAGAGTTAAATACAGTGCTGTTTTTTTACAGCATGAAAAGCCACTCATGCATTATATTTTGAAGGGACATATTTGA
>NC_085858.1:41346819-41356819 GCF_034702125.1 Engraulis encrasicolus | reverse complement strand
CAGCCGTCTCCACCCCCTCCCCCTCTCCTCTCCCATTGCTTTGGAGGAACAACAGGTCTAACGCTCTCTCCTCTTCTCTCTTCTCCTCTCCTCTCCTCTCCTCTCCTCTCCTCTTCTCTTCTCTTCTCTTCTCTTCTCTTCTCTTCTCTTCTCTTCTCTTCTCTTCTCTTCTCTTCTCTTCTCTTCTGCTCTCCTCTCCTCTCCTCTCCTTTGCTCTCCACTTCTTTCCTCTACCTCTCATCTTCTCTTCTCTTCTCTTCTCTTCTCTTCTCTTCTCTTCTCTTCTCTTCACTTCTCTTCTCTTCTCTTCTCTTCTCTTCTCTTCTCTTCTCTTCTCTTCTCTTCTCTTCTCTTCTCTCCTCTCCTCATCCTCTCCTCCTTTCCTCCCCTCTGCTCTGCTCTGCTCTCCTCTCCTACTCTCCTCTCCTCTCCTCTCCACTCCTCCTCTTCTCTCCTCTCCACTCCTCTCTGACTCCCTCTCTGCCCCCCCTTCCAGGTCGGACAGTAAGATCCAGCGTTTGGCCCAGCGTCTGAATCGCCATGGTGACGGAGCGCTGATTCGGGAATTCCGCCCGCTGCTCTTCCTGCCTGGAACGCCGGGAACATCCCAAAGCCTAGACAGGTAGGATACTGATCATCTGGAACTCCGGAGTACTTTCCCTCTACCTCCTCATCTCCATCCTCCTCTTCTTCCTCTCCTCTCCTCTTCTCTCCTCTCCTCTCTTTTCATCCCTTCTCATCCTCACTTCTTCCCAAACTAATTTTACTCTTCTCTCTCTTCTCCTCCTCTCTTCTTTCCTCTCCTCTACTCTCATCCTCCTTGCCTCCTCCTCTTCTCTCCTCTCTCCTCTCCTCTTTTCGTCTCCTCTAATCTGCTTGCCTCTCATCTCCTCTCCCCTCTCCTCTCCTCTCTTCTTCTCCTCTCTTCTCCTCTCCTCCCCTTTCCTCTCCTCTCCTCTCTTCTCCTCTCCTCTCCTCTCCTCTATTCTAGCTTCTCTCCTCCCCTCCCCTCTCCTCCTCTCTCCTCTCTTCTCCTCTCCTTCTCTCTCCTCTCTTCTCCTCCCCTCCTCAATTCTTCCCAAAGCCTTCACATGTACTGTACTGTAAGCATGGAACACCATGCTACTTTCCTCTTCTCTCTCATCTCCTCCTCTCCTGTCCTCCTCTCCTCCTCTTTTCCTCTCTCTTTTCCTCCTCTCCTGTCCTCCTCTCCTCCTATTTTCCTCTCTCTCTTCTCCTCCTCTCTTCTCATCCTCTCTTCTCTCTCTTTTCCTCCTCTCTTCTCCTCCTCTCTTCTCTCTCTTTTCCTCTCTTCTCCTCCTCTCTTCTCCTCTCTTCTCTCTCTTCTCCTCTCTTCTCCTCTCTCTTTTCCTCCTCTCCTGTCCTCCTCTTCTCCTCTTTTCCTCTCTCTCTTTTCCTCCTCTCTTTTCCTCCTCTCTTCTCCTCTCTTCTCTTTCTTCTCCTCTCTTTTCCTCTCTCCTCTTCTCCTCTCTTATTCCCTATCTTCTTCTCCTCTCCTCTCTCTTCTCCTCCTCTCTACGTCCCATAGTGGTGACAGCTACAGACCTCTACTCTTTTTCTCCTTTCTTTCTCTCCTCTCACCTGTTCTAATTCTCTTCTCTTCTCTTCTCTTCTCTTCTCTTCTCTTCTCTTCTCTTCTCTTCTCTTCTCTTCTCTTCTCTTCTCTTCTCTTCTCTTCTCTTCTCTTCTCTTCTCTTCTCTTCTCTTCTCTCTTCCGCATATATATATATTGTCTTCCCTCTCATCTGTGCTACTCTCTTTGCGGAAACTCAGAGTCTCCAACTGTTATGATCGATGCTTGTGTTTATTTGTTTGTGTGTGTGTGTGTGTGTGTGTGTGTGTGTGTGTGTGTGTGTGTGTGTGTGTGTGTGTGTGTGTGTGTGTGTGTGTGTGTGTGTGTGTGTGTGTCTGTGTGTGTGTTGTGTGTGTGCAACAGTTGCTTAGGAATGTTTCATCATGCAGTGTTTCAGTATTTGATGTCACAATACAGATTTACTCTGCGTCAGTGTGTGTGTGTGCGTGTGCGTGTGCGTGTACAGTATGTGTGTGTGTGTGTGTGTGTGTGTGTACGATTTATTTTATAATAGCATAATAGGATTAGACGTTCCTCTTTATTTGTCAAAAGTATAGATAGATAGGGTGGCAATGTTAACATTAGAATTAAATAATAGGCAATGGCCACAAGAAGACTAACCTTAAAGGGACACTGTGTGAGATTTGTAGTTGTTTATTTCCAGAATTCATGCTGCCCATTCACTAATGTTACCTTTTTCATGAATACTTACCACCAGCATTAAATTCTAAGTGTTCATTATGACTGGAAAAATTGCATTTTTCATACATGAAAAGGGGGATCTTCTCCATGGTCCGCCATTTTGAATTTCCAAAAATAGCCATTTTTAGCTGCAAAAATGACTGTACTTGGACCATACTAGAAAATATTTGTTTATTACTTAGTAAACTTTCATGTAAAGATCAAATTTGGCAATGAGCAGCATAGTTGCAGTACCTTTTTTGACCATTTCCTGCACAGTGTCCCTTTAAGTTCTGTGGGGGTCGCAAATACCTTCATCTGGGGGATAAACAAAAAAAATGGTATCCCAAAACCTTATGGTATTGACCAGATGCTTGTGTCGGACCTACTTCATGACCCATACTGGTAGACTAACACCAATGAAACTGTCACCTTACTCCTCTGTGTGGGGGGTAGGTACGCAATGTCCTGTTTCGCCCTGTTTAGAGTTGTTTTAGTGAGAATACCATGCCGTTATTAAAAATCTGCAGTGCTTGCCAATTGAGTTGCTTGTCGCCGGTATTAATTAATTCTGTCTGTCTGTCTGTCTGTCTGTCTGTCTGTCTGTCTGTCTGTCTGTTGGTGTGTATTCAGATGTGAATATTGAATTGTCGAAAGCAGCTTGCGGATGTTATGATGATGATGGTGATGATGATGATTATGGTGGTAACGAAGATGATGATGATGAGGAGGACAATGATGATGATGATGATGATGATGATGATCATGATGATGAGGATGATGACGATGATGATAATGATTAGGATGATGATGATGATAATGATGATGATGATGATAATGATGATGAAGATGATGATTAGGATGATGAGGGTGATGATGATGATGCAGAGGGGGAAGAGGAGAATGAAGGTGATGATGATGAGGATGATGACAGTGATGGTGATGCTGTTGATTGATGACTCAGTTGATTGATGTCAGTCGATCTAGTAGAGCCGTGGGGTTGGCTGCATCATCAGCAGATCAAGTGGATGAGATCATGCTGTACATGGTGTACCTGTTGAGCTCTGATTTCGTGACATAAGGCGTCCTCCCATCTGCTTAGCGTGGGGATTACCATGCTGCTTTGCACAATCGTTCCAATCTGAAAGACAGCATGGATTCCATCCCTCAGCGAGGGTGCAAGGTTCCAGGTTCTGGGTTCCAATCAGAGAGTGGGGAGTGTTGGAAAGGCAATGACTGCAGTTTGTTTGAATAGATACAACTGACACGATTGGCAATGGGCTGCGTTCATGCGAAATGACACATTCATTACGCCCAATAAACGGCCATAGGCAATCGCACACCCCACTTTTCCTATTAGAAATTACATCGGCAGTCTCCAGACTGTCTCATTTGGTGGTGGCAGGGGCGCCGACAGGCGGGGAAAAGTGGTACTGATTCTAACGGCCCAGACCAACGCAACGGCCCGTCCGAGGATGGCAATTAATAACCTAATAAAATATTATTCTTGCCTTTAAAAAAAAAAGTCTATTTACAAAGAAATGGTAATTGGAAATGAACGTAGGCCCATTAAACACACAACTATCTATTTCCATAACGTTTTCGTCAGTTCTTTAGGACCCTTCCCCCCTTAGCTCTTGCGAAATGGTGCAGTCCAATCTGGCGGCGCGCGAGGCGTTGAATCGCACAGCGTCCGAAATGCTGGCAGCTGGAGTACAGAGCGACTTGAGGTCTTCTTAACCCATAGAATGTTAGAATGTTAGTAATACAGGCTACAGTAGGCTACAATCTATGTCTTAACCACATGATGGTGAGCTGGTGGTGACAGAGTAATGTAGTCAGGTTGGCAAAAACTCAAGAAAAGACGGCAGAAAGAAGAGAGGGTCAGAAGCAGGCAACTAGTCACTCAATTTTTCTCCAAGAAAGAAGGTATGCTCACTCAATGACATTGCGTTTGCAAACGCAATCAAATGATAGGCCTAACTAACAAGCAGAATCATTGGATAAACTTCCAAGAGAGCCGTTAGCATGGCTCCTATTTAAAAATTCCACCTTTATTGTCACCGCGAGCAAACGGCAAAAGTGACTTAGCCTCCAAACATAATAGCCTACTTTCCCGACTACCATAGCCTACTGCTGAAGCGATTGCAGGGCTGACAGAATCGCTTGCTTCGTGGGAATTAAGTGCCAAAATAATGTTTTTTTTTAATATAACTACTAAATGGTTCGGCCATTATCCTGCATAGCAATGGCACAACACTCATGATGGAGGGGTTGTTGTTTTGTCCATATCAAATTTGTAGATTGTATCCGCGTTTCGTGATGATTGTTGCACGTCTATCAACTGTCAATGTCAGCGCGGTGTGGAACAGCGCAAGGGGGGAACACAACACTCGTTGACCTGCTTTTGTTTGTGTTCGGTTTTGACCCTCTCATCAGTTAAGTTTTGGTTCTCTCTGGTCACCCAGCAGCATCAGTTGAAACTTAAGTGAGGGGAATGAAGGCTGATTTGACAACAACTTGTAGCCTAAGTTTTGGATGCTCTCATCAGCCATTTAATTATCATGTTTGCGCAGGAGAGCGGTGCCTTTGACAAGCGGTGGCTATTTTTACAATCATTCCTCACAACAATGTAACAACACGGAGTAGGCTAACCTAATGGCTAGGGCAAGAGATGTTCCTGTTCTCATGAATGTTACAAAGAGTTTTACCCTTGGCACGAAATAGGCTAAATGCTTATCGGACGTCTAAATTAGACTAATGTCAGCGTGGTGCTGATGGACAGCGCACCACTATTTCAAAATGATCAATTTGTTAGTCACGTTCAGTTTCAGTCCGACGGAAAACTTGGATGCAGAAAATGAACAGCGATTTGACGAGACAGCTGCTGGTTAGATAGGCTATTGCCGTCAGTCACCAAATCATTTTGGATAATCTGCGCATTGTGTAGCCTATGTCTAATACCAGACTGACGCGGACTACCAATAATCTCTGTGAGTGTAACCCTATGGAATTGCGTCCCGTAGGCTACCCAGGCGGCTAACCACACGGGATAGGCGCAAAGAAAGGAAAATGGCCTCTATGTTGAGTAGCTATCTGCGCTATTTTTAATTAAGAGTTCAGGGAAATTATATTGGGAAATCTGTCTTATTTGAATATGGAAAAACAAAAGCCTCAGCTTTTCCAACCATAATGCTTTATGTCTTTCAGAAAGATTATTTGCCCCCTCTGAAGATTCTTAACAATTCAAATTAGGCCTATATAAATCTATGTGTTGGATTCATGCCCTTCATGCCCCCCTCCGCTCCCCCGAATAACAATAATAATAATTAAAAAAGAAAAAAAAAGAAGGGGGGGGGGTAGGCCCAAAATTAGAATCTTTCATAGGGCCCAAAATTCCTGGCGGCGCCCCTGGGTGGTGGTCTTGTACAGCGATAGAATGTTAGCAGACCTCCCTCCTGAAGCCTCATCCTGATAGGCATTATATGCAGTGAAGCAGTTTGAACTGTACATGGTCGTCAGTGCAACAGCTTTTCTAGTATGGTCCCCTACTAGGGATGCAAATTATCGATTAATTCATTAATCATTAGTTGATAGCCTTATCGATCGACTTACGATTAATTGATAAGCGGCGTTTTCCCCCCAAAATCTCAATGTTTCTCTAAAAAAACTACTAAATCCAAAAGTTTTAATTAAAAATTGAGATAAAATACCACATTTTAATTCATTCCATTTCAATTCTTTAATCCAAAGGTGATTTAAATATTCCTACTATTCTTCACACCCCTCTTCACACACACTCTTCATATGTCCATTTCACCTGGGTCTCTTCTCAGTTGAATTGTCGATTAATTGCGATTAATGTTTTTTTAATCGATTAACGCATTGATCGAGAAAGTCAAATTTTAACTTGAAGGTCACATGAACAGGAAATGCATTTATAGTAACCATAATTGACAATACTGTAACTAACCAATTTTAGAGATGAATGTGAACTGTTTTTCTGTTTTTTATACAAAATCCCTTCTATCAGAGACCCCCCTGCAGTGCCTTTGCGACCCTCCTAGGGGTCCCAATACCCACTTTGGGAACTACTGATCAGGGCTGGCCTGGGGGAGAAATAAGGACCGGGCACTTTTGGCTTAAACGGGCCCCTCATAATAAGCGTGGCAGAACTGACTCACCGATTGAAAATAGTGGGCCCGCGTGTGTGCGGGGCCCACCGGGAAACGGCCGCTATGCCAGATGGCCAGTCCAGCCCTGCTACTGATATGATCAAAGGCTACCTGGAATCCACGTTGGCGACACTTACTATAGTGTTGAGTTGTGGAGCTCCCAAGGAGGAATCATGCAGCAATCATTCAGTATATGGCTCCTACCAATGTTGTGCGTGAATCATAGAACACGCTCATTTTTTCGTGAACGTTGAACTGAACGCAACACATTTTTTAATAAAGAACTTGAACGCGCATTAGTTCACATGACGTGTCATGAACGGCAGACATCACTGTAAGTGAACGTTGGAATTTGTTTTCCATTGAAAGCTGAGTGACATCTGTTTTCTCTTTTGAAACGAGAGAAAGTTGCCCCCTTCTCTCTCTCGCTTGTATCATCAGTGAGAATTTCTTTTGACATCTGTGTGCGCAATGCATTGCGGGCAACGTAGTGTCCTGCTGAGAAAAGTTGAATAGCATAGGCTTAGTTATTGCTGCTTACGCACGACGTTACCCATGATGAATTGCGGCGGAGAGAGAGAGAGTGCGCGAGAGAACGAGAGGCAGACAGACCAAGCGCTGCATTTAAAAAATGGTTCGTGGAAGGGATGGCACGGAGACAGACTCCGATTATCCATATAAACATTTAAACCACCTGCGTAGCAAAAACAATAAGGACATCCACAACGTCCTGTGCGAATTTGAAACGGCACATTGAGTTAAACCATCCATCCGGTGTGAATGCATTTGCACGCCCTCGAGGGTCATAAGGGAGGAAAGGGAGAGAAGACCCCTACCAAGCCCAAACGTAAAAAATGACACTGCCAGCAGCCTCCAAGAGGTCCGTGGTGGTCTCACAGGAGCAGGTAGATCAACTGATTATCGACTACTACATTGTGGAACATGTACAACCCCTAAACGAAAAATCACTGTAGGCCTATCACACGTGTGTTATAAGTGTGTTACATAAGATATAAGATATAAGATTAAAAATATATAGGCATATTTGTGCATTTGACTTTTGCCTTCATTAGGTCTACCTTCATCAAGAGTTTTGCTCATGTAAATGAATTCATACAGAAACAGATAGGCTATCATATAAACGTATATACATATTTCATATTATATATATTATTAATTTACTAATTTATTGAAATGCTAGTAGACTTCATTGCACTTGGCTAGAATTGGTCTACCTTGTCTGTACTGCATACTGCAAGTTTCATCACCTGGTATGAAACCCACAATTGCAGTGTCATGAGCAAATGCCTAGTTAGTTTCAAAGAATGTATGATTTCTAGCTCGAGGTGTGAAAAAAGTATTTATTTGAATATTTCACGAAAAAAAGTGAAAATGAACTGAACTTTGAACTAGTTCACAATTGAAATTGTGAACTTTGAACGTGAACTGTTCACTTTGAGCATCTATGAACTGAACTTGAACTAGTTCAGAAAATCTGTGAACTGGCACAACACTCCTACTATTGAGCAAAGAGACTCAAGCCGGCAGACACCTGACTGACAAATAACACATAACGACTGACACATAAGATTAAATACACAGCACACACACTATACAGGCAAAAAGACAGATTCATACTGACAGGCGCTTTCACTACACATAACTCATATGGCATGAGTGACAGATTAGATTAAAATCCACTGACCACTTTGCTGGAGTCACATTGATGGCTGTGTTGCTTAGGTTACAGACTTTAAAAAAAAAAATCTATTGGCCTGCCAGTGAGTCAGCCCGCCCATGGGCACTTAGCTGACCTATCAAAGGCCATTGCGCTTTGTCTATTATGGCGTTGGAGCATTATTAGTAATTCCAAAAAACAAAAAGCCCTGGCGTCATTCATGCTTACTCACCCTACACCTACTGTAACACACACACACACACAGACATGCACGTATACACATGCACACACATATGCACGCATGCACGCACGCACACACACTCATACACACACACACGCATGCACGCAGGCACGCAGGCATGCAGGCACGCACACACACGCGCGCGCACACACACACACACTCACACCTTGCAGGTGAGTGGTGTGTCCCTGTAGACCAGCGTACTCATCTGCGGCCTATTAAATACAACACAAGTCCTCACACACTCACTCTACAGTTTTACCTAATGCAGAGAAATAGGTACACTTTTAACTAATGCATATATATATATATATATATATATTATAGTGGAAAAAAAGAGATGCAAGAACCCTTCCAGTTTTTTCTCTCTCGCCACTTATAAAAAGCGGCGCACAAGATAAGTTCTGCCGGAACTCTGATGATGAAAATCAAGCCCCCCCCCAACACACTTTAACCACTATATATATATATATATATGTGCAGAGAAATATGTCAGTATTACGTACATCACAATCTTACTCATACACTCACAACAGCCCAGGCAGCCCTCAGTGCACCACGTAGTGTGTGTGTGTGTGTGTGTGTGTGTGTGTGTGTGTGTGTGTGTGTGTGTGTGTGTGTGTGTGTGTGTGTGTGTGTGTGTGTGTGTGTGTGTGTGTGTGTGTGTGTGTGTGTGTGTGTGTGTGCTCGTGTGCTCGTGTGCGCGTGTTCGTGCGTGTATGTGTGCGTGTGTGTGTGATCACAGCCTTCAGATGGAGTGACAGTACAGTACTGTGGTGGTATGTGCCACTCCACTGAAGTACACTTACAGGTGTAATTACAACACTAAAACACCACTACACTACTATTACAACACTAGTCTAGTAGTATGATATTTCAAAGTTGAAACCATGTACTGTCACACCACTAGTGTTACATTTACATTTAGTTAATTACATTTGTAAGAACTTCTACTTTATATAGCTCTGCTCCACTGTGCCGTTGCATAAGCCATTTCCTTTCTTTCTCCGTCCGAAAGTTCCGGTACTAGGCGGCCCTGAAAATATAGATAGGAATGCAAATTAATTAAATTTGCTTTGTCCTCTGCCTTTAATGTTTCAATCAACCTGTGAGTGTCTCCAATCATTTGTGAGATGAATAGGAATGAATACTGAACTGAACTGGCTGCCGACAACCCTGTCTGACTTGGCTTTAGGTAGAGTCTTGGATGCTTAAACCGTTTTTTTTTTTTTTTACATGGGGCCATTGATTTCACATTATATAGTAGGGCTGCACGATTATGGAAAAAATCATAATCACGATTATTTTGGTCAAAATCATAATCACGATTATTAATCACGATTATTGATTTTTGCTGATTTTTTTGTAAATTAAAACAAGATGAAATATAACCAAGAATGAATTACATATGGGATGAGCAAAATAAAATGAATTGTAATAATTATGTAAAGGCAATAGCATGAAACTTAAGTGGACAGATTTCTGGCCAGAAACACCAGCCTGTCAGTATGTTCTGGCTTCAAGGACGCTCTCAAAAGTAGGTCACTATTGCCACGATTAAATCACGATTAAAATCATGAGTTCGATTTCACTATTTTATCACGATTTTGATTTTTTTTCCGATTTATTTT
>NC_085858.1:41341819-41344319 GCF_034702125.1 Engraulis encrasicolus | reverse complement strand
GCATTACCACCCTGTAGCATTCTATAGCATTACCATCCTGTAGCATTACCATCCTGTAGCATTACCACCCTGTAGCATTCTATAGCATTACCATCCTGTAGCATTACCACCCTGTAGCATTACCATCCTGTAGCATTACCATCCTGTAGCATTACCATTCGGTAGCATTACCATCATGTAGCATTACCATCTTGTAGCATTACCATCCTGTAGCATTACCATCCTGTAGCATTCTATAGCATTACCATTCTGTAGCATTACCATTCTGTAGCATTACCATCCTGTAGCATTACCATCCTGTTTACCACCTTGTGTTGTTGATTTGTTGGTTCCCATTGTCTAGGATACGTTGCCATTGGTTACATTGTTTACATCAGGATTCTCATGTATCAGTGACCTCTCTCTCTCTCTCTCTCTCTCTCTCTCTCTCTCTCTCTCTCTCTCTCTCTCTCTCTCTCTCTCTCTCTCTGTGCAGTGTCAGTGTACACTAATTATAAGGTTATATTACATTGTTTACGTCAGAATTCTCATGTTTCACTGATCTCTCTCTCTCTCTCTCTCTGTGTCTCTCCCTCTGCCTTTAGTGTCAGTGTTCACTACAGTAATAATCTGTTTAGATGATTGCATTACATTCACAGCAGCAGACATGTTTATCCAGCGGCATTTACACTTGGTACAATTTTAATTGCCAGTTTCTTAATACAGTCAATACAGTGTGTGTGTGTGTGTGTGTGTGTGTGTGTGTGTGTGTGTGTGTGTGTGTGTGTGTGTGTGTGTGTGTGTGTGTGTGTGTGTGTGTGTGTGTGTGTGTGTGTGTGTGTGTGTATGTGCACAGCAATAAATGTTATCCTGACTGTTCACTGTTAATGCACCATATTAATTTCATAATTTTAAGCCTATCTTGCTAATCCAGTGAAATAAGGACATTGGGTGTGTGTGTGTGTTATTGTCGTCACAAGGGTCATTCTAATATTGTATTCTTGTCGTTGATCTTTGCCTTTCGTTGTCCAACCAATCAACCAAACAACTGAGCAGCTCCAATGGCCCTGGGTTGAGGCGTGTTCAAGGCAGTGGTTTAACGGACGTTTTATTGGGACAAAGACAATGTTAGGTTTAAAATGCAGCACAGCCTTTTCTGGCCTCTACCAGTAGTAAACCAATGGAGGCGGGTCAACCATGCCGTTTGGGAAACTTCATTCGTTATGCACTGGGTCAGGCCAAGTCTCGAACAGAAATGTGAAAGTCGATGATAATCAGGCTAGTATACATGGGTTCACCGTGTTTATCAACACGGTATTGTGAGGAGGGGCAAGACACTGGCATCCAACCACGTTAGCTATTTTATGACCAACAGCGGTTTCGAACAATCAGAGGATGAGTTGTGCGCAGCTAGTTTCGCGCAGTCAGGAGAAAACAAAAATTTAGAACCCATGTATTGGTAGGCTACTGGTGTCATTTTGATTACAGCTCCCATTATTTTTTTACCTCCGCCAAGGAGGTTATGTTTGCAGTGGCAGTTTGTTTGTCTGTTTGTCTGTCTGTCTGTTTGTCAGTAGTATAGCTCAAAATGTCGTGCCCAGATTTGGATGAAACTTTGTGTAGTTGTTGGGAATGACAAGAGGAACAAGTGATTGCATTTTGGTGCCTAATATTTACAAACAAGCTAGCAAACCGGGAAGTAATGGGTCAGAATGAGGCATTAAGCAATGAACCCAACTGAACCGAATTACTGGAACCGAATGTGTCTTTTTGTGTTTGTGTCAGGCTTTGTGTGTGTGTGTAGGTATCAGCTCAAGACAAATTGAATTTGTGTGTGTGTGTGTGTGTGTGTGTGTGTGTGTGTGTGTGTGTGTGTGTGTGTGTGTGTGTGTGTGTGTGTGTGTGTGTGTGTGTGTGTGTGTGTGCGTGCCTGCGTGTGTGAGTGTGTGTGTGGCCCCCGGGTAAGGGGTTGCCAGTAGTTACGGCACACACACACACCCACACTCCACTGCCATGTCCTGATCGATCCACTATTATATACAAATCATTCAGACAGACACTCACACACGCACGCACGCACGCACACACACACACACACACACACACACACACACACACACACACACACACACACACACACACACACACACACACACACACACACACACACACACACACACACACACACACACACACACACACACACACACACACACGCCCATATCGATTCCCTGTTATCCCTTTTACATTTTACATCACACACACACATAGGTTGTAGGCACATTACCCAAACTCTTACATGCACACACACACACACACACACACACACACACACACACACACACACACACACACACACACACACACACACACACACACACACACACACACACACACACACACACACACACACACACACACACACTCAGCATGCGTACACATGACCCAGCATCATGATGATGTGTTATATGAAATGCCTGTTCGGTCCATGTCTCCACGATTCGGCTTGTTTCCCTGTGGT
>NC_085858.1:41331819-41336819 GCF_034702125.1 Engraulis encrasicolus | reverse complement strand
ATCTGGATTGATGATCATACACAGTGTATCTACCACCCTCGTTATATTCTCACATCTCAGCCTTGTTTTTTCGTGTAAGATTGATAATCTGGATTGATAATCTATGTCAGATTGATATTCTGACGCAGTATATCCACCACCTATTGATTGGAGTTCTCTTGAATTGTCATTAAGTTTCTGATTTGGTTTCCTAGAGTTCTATGTTTCCCACATTTCAATAGTGGTCTGCATTGACATTTGCACTGCCCTTACAATTTGATTTGATAATGATTTGGTTTGATTATGATGATTTATTCAGTCTGATTCAACTATGCATTGCAATGCATTACATTTCTTCTGAAAGCATGACAAATTTCACACGAATTATAGCGTAATATAAGCAGTCAGATAATGAACAACATTTTATTGACTGTTGTGTGTAATAGTTCCTGCAGTTTTCAATACTTTGAAGTACTTTAAATGTTCACTTGTTTCGGAAATGCCCACGGAAGTAACTAAGTTGAAAAAAATATGCTGCATCAATTATGCCATTTGCCGAAACTATAGGCCTAATTGAATTGTCCTGCCCCACATTGCGATGCGTTGCCAAATCGATTATTGTTGACACCACTACATTTTCACTTCCCCTCTTTGGTTATCTTATCTCCTGTCTGTGTCTTGTCGTTTGATTTTTATTGATAACCCTGATTGATAATCCATCGCGCTGGATTAATTAGTGTTCCGTGTAGTCTTGTTTATCCACCACCCTCATGCTGGGTTTGACTGGCGTTTGTCTGTAGTAGTTTAGTTAATAGAGTTTTCTGACTAGGTTTTCTACAGTTCTCCCATAAAGGGATTCATAAACAAATAAAAGAACCTTAAAATGTATCCTGAAACGTATGAGGAGCCAGTGAAGAGTAGCAAGCAAAGGTCTCACGTGTTCTCGCCTTTGTGTTCTAGTGAGAAGGCGGGCAGCAGCTTTTTTGGACTAATTGCAGGCGTGACACATGTTACATTATTCGTTTTCCTCCATTAAGGACTTCATGGAGTGTGTTAGCTTTTTTCATGTCATTCCGTGTGTTACACTTATCTTCCTCATGTCCTCACTTAATGTGTTACACTTACATGCCGCCCTATAAAGAGCTTTTTATGACTTCAAATGAATAAAAAATTGCCCAAAAGAACGTGTTACGTGTATTCCCCTGCCCATGCTACCCTATAGAGAGAGTGTTACCACTATCCCCCTCCCCATGCCACCCTATAGAGAGAGTGTTACATGTATTCCCCTCCCCATGCCACCCTATAGAGATCGTGTTACCTGTATTCCCTTCGCCAGGGATTTGTCCGCTACTGGGACACAGCAGAGGCAGTGTCAGCAGCTGGGTATTACTGAGTTTGTTGCTTTTATTGTCTTCCACATGCTTCCCTCATTATATTTTTACTTCTTGTGTTGCATTTATTGTTTTCCACAGGGAGTCCTGCTGTATTTTCACTCCTTGTGTTACGTTTATTGTCTTCCCCATTGAGTCTATTTGTATTTAGCTCTATGTGTGTGTTACATTTATTACCTATTTATTCCCTATACTGCCCATTACGTTGTGACAGAGTGTGTGTTACGTTTATTGTCTTACCCAGGGAGTTCTACTGTATTTTAAGCTCCATGTGTTGCGTTTATTGTCTTCCCCAGGGGTCTGTCGGCGAGCAGCATGACGCAGCAGATGCAGAGCCTGCAGCTGACCCAGGGGGGGCGGAGTCGAGTTGGCCCTGCCTCCCCCAGCGCGGCAAAGCGCCTCTACAGGAACCTATCAGAGAAGCTGAAAGGAGGACACGCCTCTTTTGAGGACGGAGGGTACTTCTTTGGACGCTCGCGCAAGGCCTCGGTCAGTATCCTGACTCACACACACACACACACACACACACACACACACACACACACACACACACACACACACACACACACACACACAGACACTATCACAAGCACGCGCACGCGCGCACGCACACACACACACACACACACACACACACACACACACACACACACACACACACACACACACACACACACACACACACACACACACACACACACAGACACAAGCACGCATATTCTCGCAAGACCTCGGCCAGTATTCTGCAATCGCAACAAAATATGTGAGTCAATGATGTTTTTTTGTAGCAGAAATCAGATGGTGCAGCCACAGATAAACCTAATACCCATAAATTAATTCGTAATGATAATAAATAGGGCTGTCAGTAGATTAAAAAAATTAATCTAATTAATTACAGAATTTGTAATTAATTAATCTAATTAATCGCACTTACTCGTATGTTCTTTTCATGACGCGAAACAATAATAATAATACTACTACTACTACTAATAATAATAATAATAATAATTACAATAAGCCTATAAGCCCTATGATGTACTAATATGTTAAAATAGGCCTGGTAAACAGAGTTAGTGAATAAATAGGCTACATTAGCAAACACAAAAAATGAGTCTGCAGTATCTTCTCTATCTATCTATCTATCTATCTATCTATCTATCTATCTATCTATCTATCTATCTATCTATCTATCTATCTATCTATCAGAAAAGGTCAGAGTTCAAGGAAAAGGGAACACCCCCTGATGAAACAGATGACGTGCATACATTCACGTTTTGTTTACATTTTGGGGAGCTGGATTAGCCAGGAATGATAACTGCACTGAGCTAGCCAATAACCCTTGCTTGGACTAAACATTGATTCTACACCAAAATATTCTATGGATATAAGACAGGACAAGAAAGACTGACTGATGTAAACTTCTCCAAACTATCTGCACGAAAGGTAAGACATCCTATCTCTGTAGGCCATAGCGATTGGTTGAAGCAAGAAAACGTGTGTCTGAGGTGTCAGTGGAAGTTAGCGATCAAAGTTGTCAACTTGACATCTGTGGCACAGTGGTATTATTTTATTCTGAACGTGGCATGTATCACTCAAATCGCTGTAATCACAACCCAACTTGAGAAGATCATCTTCCAGCACTTGCGATGACTTTGTGCTGTCAAATTGAAATTAGGCTACTCTGCGCTGTTGACACTTGCACTGTAGCTTGTGTCATGGGGTAATTTCGGAGCCTGTAATATTTTGATTCTTATTTGCAGCGTGGAAAAGGTAGCGATTATCTATCAAGTGGTTTGATGTTGTAGTGAATATACAAGTGTTGTTCTGCCGATGAGCAGAAACCTCTGCTGAAATTGCGGTAGGCTCTATGTAGTAGCTTGGCTACCGCGGTCACACATCATGAATACAAATATTTGCGTCGTGTGTTTCAAAGCCTGAACAGTCAATGCATTCGCATGCTGGGCTATAGTTGTATGGAAGATTTAAGTAGATTTAATTATACAACTGCCATGGCCAAATCAAATGATAAACTGTCTTGAAATGCGCCTGTATTCATATCAGATGAACCAGCTGCCGAGCGCAGACATCTCCTGATAAAATGCTTTCTAAAAGTTATCAAATATAGACAAATCTATAATGGGGAAAACACCAAATTTTGTCTGACATGTTATTAGTTGTATTTAAGCTGTAGAGATTGTCTGATTGCTTGTGTTAATTGAAGGAAAACGTCGTTGGTGCACAGCTATTTTTTAACTGAGCAGCTTTTCGCAGCAATGCAGCGTCCACTGGCATCTCTCGTAATAATTCAAAAATATCTAAAAATAATTAAATACAAACATATGCTTTTGTTCATGAAAAAAGACAGAAACGTGTCTGTATTTGTCGTATTTATTGTATTTTAGCTTTAGAAGTTGACAGACGGCTTGTATTTATCACAGCGTGAGTGAGTGAATTCAGTTGCCACGCCATGCGCTTAGAACGTATGTCTACCCATAAATAATTAATGCCATTAATTTTTACAACGCGTTAATGCGCCTTGTAATTAATTAATCGAATTAACGCGTTAAAATGACAGCCCTAATAATAAAAATACAAGCAATGAATATACTTCTCGGCTAATGCAGTAAAAACACAAAGAACTAGAAGCACTCAAAGAGTGCAGACCTCCGCCAAGGCCATGGGGTACCTGACGCCATAACACCTACATGCTGTGGAATCCTATAATATAATATAACTTAGGTGCTGTTTCCACGTAGCTGGATATTTTTATATGTGTGTTTTTTTCTCCTGGTTGCATTGGTTTTGCATTGGTTTTGGCCTTCCGTTTCCACATAGTAGATATTTAAAATCCAGGTGTAAAAAGCAGGAGAAAAAAATATCCTGTTTAGGGGGCTGAAATGCATTTGTTACAATGGAGGATTTATTTTTTATCCACATGTTGCGTGGAAACAGCACCTTAAAACTAGATCAGGTATCCACATCCGATCATCACTAAACTTTGCTGCTTGATGTGTTACACCCAATTTTTTTTTAGTTTGAAACTAGAATGTCAAAATTCGCCTTATGCCGGTGATCCAGATCACCACAAAGATTTAATCCTTTTGTCATTTCCGACAACTCCACAAAATTTCATCCAAATCTGTGCATGACTTTTTGTGTTACACGGACAGACAAACAAACAAACAGACAAACCAATGTGACCGTCTGAAAACATGACCTCCTTGGAGAAGGTGATAATTTAATTTCTGTCAGGTGCGTTACAGTGAAGAAGCACAGGACAAGAAATTTTGAATGCAATTTCTTTATTGAATAGTTATGAATTAGATTTGGCGGTATGGCTCTGTTCAGAGGAGACCCCTGGTTTTCCATGAGCACCATGGAAAAGAGGGATTCAGGGGACAGCAGCAGCGTAGGGAATGCTCACCCAACTTAAGATTAGGAGAACAAACAATTCCCCCATGAACAGAGTAGGCAATATGACAAGGAGTAGCCCCCATGAGATGTCATACTCGAGAAGGTGGAGCTGGGGAGGCGGTGGGTTCCGAAGAAGCGAGCAGCCAGGTGTTGGGAACCAAACAGAGAACTTCTAAAAGGCGACAAATTTGAAACTGACCAATGAGGAGCAAGGAG
>NC_085858.1:41301819-41319319 GCF_034702125.1 Engraulis encrasicolus | reverse complement strand
CCAAGCCATGTATCGAATTTCTACGGGATGTACAACGTCTAACAGGATAATCCATTATTTTTTGTAGCAGTGGTTTTCCTTACGGTCTTTCATAGAGGGAAATGACATAGGCCTACGTTATCTTTATGTTTTAGCTTTTTTGCCTACTCCAGCTTAGGGGAAGACGCACGTCAAAGTTCACCACCAAGTGAAATATAGCCTATTTCGATGAACACATGATGACTGCAATCACTTTAGGGGCGACATATGGCATTGTATTGCATATAAAACGCACGACATAGAAATAGTGGTTGCCTATTTAGAGGTTTATTCAGTGAAATTACGCATATCGCCCTGTGGGTTTGGATGACAATAAACGCTTCTCGCATGTTCTAAGGAAATCCCCCGTAACCATTTACAAGTCGCCAAGCAAACACATTCTCACAACCCCGCAAATGTTCATTAGTTTGTGTTCAGGATCATGTTTCCTAGGTCTACACTGTGTTTCTGTGTTTGACAGGGGAGGTCCCAAACAGCCGATTGATCGTCTGTGTTGCAATCTCAGCAGCAACATCTTTTTTCTTATAATAATGGCTGCAATTACTTGAGGGGCGAAATACGCAATTGCATTGCACACAAAACATCATGACAAGTTGTCGTCTGGGGGCAGGCCAACTTGCTTCAGATTTATTCAGTGAATGAAACCAGTCGCATGCGTTCAGCTCGCCTGGAACAGGGCTTCGCCTTCGCGTCGCGTGTGTTCAAATGGGAACTCCCCTACCTAATGAAGTCTCCAAACAAACATCTTCTCTCAATCCCGAAACTTTCCATTGAGTTATGTTAGGATCAGTTATGTTTGTAAAACTGTTTATGTATGTAAAACTGACGCCATGTTTCCCTGTGTTTGGCAAGGGGATCTATTTCACTGCCTATTCGAATTGGCTGTTCTTCTCTGTAGCCACGGCTAAGCTAGCAATAGGAGACGCATTGTCTAAGGCCATATTATAAATGTCTACACATATACAATCAACTTGTGAGAAAATATAATGTCACTAAACATAAACCACAAAGACAAATTGCATTTAGAATGTATTTGGGCTTGAATTAGAGGAAATTATGTGCACAATCTCACAACGCCGATCCTCCTTTGTTTTGAAATAGTGACTTGCAACGCAACTTCCGCGTCTCTGTTTTCAGATGGAAATTACTCGAAAAAAATGCACTAAGAGGGGTCGAAATTCTTAGAAAGGATTGAAGTACCACATGTCTGCCACCCAGTGGAAAGGAGTATGGACACGATTTTACACTCTATTCGACGTGACAGCCCACCTAATTCAATACCGCGACCTGTCGCAATTTTGCGACGACGGCATTAAAAGGGTTAATGCATTTTTGTCTGGCTTAATGCTGTGCCACGCCGGACAAGAAAATAAATGCGGACGTCTGGCCACCCTACACACAACACGAGTGGAGATGAAATTGAAATGATTGTTTTAGCATTTAGGCTAGACCTATCTTGCATCTTGTTTCACTGTGCCTTAAAGATGTAATTCCGTTTGAAGTGATGATCGACTGTGGTGTCATGTCTGAAATTTTACAACGTTATCCAGAGGGAGAAAGGAATGTGATTCTCTTACCGTGATTGGGAGACAACGGACCACGCGCTACTCTTTTTTAGCTGTTAGATGATTATTCCAGGAAGATGCTGGATGTCCTTATAGATTTTTCTATCCAAGTAATCAAACAAGGCAGTGAGGCACAGGGCGCATAGTTTTGTTTATCTTAGTTGGATCGTTATTGCAACCCGAAAAGTCCCTTTCCCATTCAGCAAACGTCGGCAAAGCAGTGCTGCTTGCGATGAGCTTTTTTTAAATAAAATTTTTGGTTGAGAATAACCCAGCAGTTTGATAGTCACATTACAAATCCCCTTACAATGTATTCACCACTTTTGTTCCTGTCTTTTTTTTGTTTAACATGGGCCATTTCAATTACCCTAGTTGTTTGCACAAGACTGCCATGAAGAGATTTTCTTAATCCTTTTTCATAACTTAACAATTTGAGCCGTTTACATACTGTCCCATTCATCCAAGCATTCGAAGTAGAGCTCAGCTAGAAGTCTGGACAATGTTCTTTGCAAAGTCCGACACAGCTTTTTTTCGTGGTGAATCCGAACGATGCGGTGGCCTTTTCTCTGGCATGGTGGAACAGAAGACATTTGCGGCAAGCATTTTTAAAACTAGACTGCCTGTACAGTCGCCTTAGACTGCTTAAGGTATATCGCCAAAACGCGACGCTTCCAGTCCCCCATCATTCCTACCACTCCCGTCCACCATTTCGTAAACGTATATGATACATACAGACGTGACATGACGTGCATAGGCTTAAAACCAAACGACTATTGTGAAAATGAAGCAAAAAAATGGGGCAAATGGTAATACTGTTTTAATGGTTCAGTGGATATACCACATTAGGTACAGTGTAATAACCAGTGTAACAATATTTAATACAATGTAATACCAGTGTAACACCGCCATTTTTTTTTTTACTTACATCATGTGTTTTTGCGTAAGTGGTATTACATGGTATTGCATATTGTTACACTGGTATTACACTATATTACATGGTATTGCATACTGTTACACTCGTTATTACACTGTACCTGATATTGCTTATTGTTACACTGGTGTTACACTGGTATTACACTAGTATTACATGGTATTAAATATTGTTACATTGGCTATTACACTGTACGTAATATGGTAGATTCACTAAAGTGGTGAACCATTAAAATAAGGTGTTACCGGGCAAATCAATCCACCCAGTCAGAAGTTATGGGCCAAATGAAACTTCCGCCATTTTGAAAGTGTTGTCTTCCAAATTCGAATCAGCTCATGAACCTACCCTAGAGCATTCACACACAAAATCTGGGACAAATCCATCCACCCGGTCAGTAGTTATGGGCCAAACAATAATTCGGCCATATTGAATTCAGCCGTCTTGAAAGTGTTGACCTCCAAACTCGAAGCAGTTCATGAACCTACCCTAGTGCATTCACACACCAAATCTGGGACAAATCCATCCACCCGGTCAGAAGTTATGGACCAAACAAAAATTCGGCCATCTTGAATTCAGCCATCTTGAAAGTGTTGTCAGTTCATGAACCTGCCCTAGAGCATTCACCCAAAAAATCTGGGACAAATCCAAACATCCGCTCAAAAGTTATCGCGTTAACACGAAAGACCTTACGCGGCGGCGGCGGCGGACGCGGCAGCGGGCGCGGCGGTGGCGGCGGCGGCGGCGCACACAATACCATTACATCCCCGACGCTCCGCGTTTCGGGGATATAAATATATATTTTAATGGATTTCAACGAAACGGAAGGTTATCAGTAGGCCATTTTTTTTAGACTCAGAAGCAGGCGGCGTTATCTTGGGATGGTTTGCGCGCATGGTGGTGTGGTGGTGAAATGCAGGCGATACAAAGTTGTGGCTGTAGGGGATTAGAAATTAGTTTTATTCATGATTAGCCAATGTATTATTGTGTTGTAGGTCGATTACTTTAAGATTACTACAGATATATATTACTGTAGCCTATGGTGAATCCTATCATTTATAGGATTTTTTTTTTTTTTGCCACCGAGGGAATGAGAGCTCAGCTCCCATTGGCTCCCACGTAATTCGAACTATGCATAACTGTATCCCATAATACCCATGCTATCTCCATCTGTCTCCATGGCAACCTCTAAGCCAGTCGAGGAAACCTGTAGAGAGAGACATAGCCGTAAACACACACACACACACACACACACACACACACACACACACACACACACACACACACACACACACACACACACACACACACACACACACACACACACACAGTCAGTACTCAGACAAACGTTCATTTTAGCTCCTCAATTAACAGCATTGAGTGGCCACCTGTCAGACTGCACAGGTCAAAACATGCCCCCCCCCCCCCACCCCCACACACACACACATGCCCGCACACCCTCACACACAACTCTGGAGACAGGAGGACAGGCCACACTTCATCATGTAGCTGGCAGGCAGTGTGTCCCCGTCTGTGTGTGTGTGTGTGTGTGTGTGTGTGTGTGTGTGTGTGTGTGTGTGTGTGTGTGTGTGTGTGTGTGTGTGTGTGTGTGTGTGTGTGTTTTGGGCTGCTGCCTCATGGCATGTACATGTTCTCATACCATCTTACTCATGCATCAGTGGCGTGTGTGTGTGTGTGTGTGTGTGTGTGTGTGTGTGTGTGTGTGTGTGTGTGTGTGTGTGTGTGTGTGTGTGTGTGTGTGTGTGTGTGTGTTTCTCATGCACCATGACAGCAGGGTAAACAAACAAATAAGCAGGCGCCGAATAAAACCTCTTTCACACACACACACACACACACACACACACACACACACACACACACACACACACACACACACACACACACACACACACACACACACACACACACACACACACACACACACACACACAAATGCATAAATCCTCTCCTGTATGTGTGTGTGTGTGTTTTGTGTGTGTGTGTGTGTCCTAGTCACCAGCCTGGAGAGCAGAGAGGCACACCTCAACACCTTAGTGGAGGAGGCCGACAGGCGGGCGGGCGAGCTGGCCAATCAGGTGATGCGAGAGACGTTGACCTTGGACTCTAGCGATAAGGACAAGCAGCTGAAGGCCTGGGAGTGGCGCTGCAGGCTCTACAAGCGCATGAGGACCGGCTTCCAGCACTCACGTGGGTATCCTAGCAACCGCACCCTAGCATCCTGACAACCACACCCTAGTAACCTAGCAACCACACCACAGTATCATAGCAACCACACCCTAGTGTCTAATGCACATTCTGTGTGATTTTCGTAATTATGTGATGAACAGAACTCACATAGATTATGAAAACACCTACAGTCAAAACTCCTACAAAGTCATTATTTGGATATTTCATCTGTGCAACTTATCACAATGCAGTATTTTTGAGTGTTATTACAGCGAATTAAATCATACATACTTCCTGTTCACGTCACATCAAGGCGCCTGGGTAATCAAATCATGCCTAGCTTCCTGTCAGGGCTTTGCTAGTTTATCGTAAACACAGGCCTACAGAAGGATAAGGAGGTTTGCTGTCATCAAATTAGGTATGGAAGTGGAAGTTTGGAATGAAAAAACAGCTCAACACAGCAGCAGAAACTAACGTTGGTGAGTGTACTTCGGCGCATCTACTACTTTGCTATTGAATGACTGACATGTCCATCAGGTTACACTATGGTTAAAGACGTCCAAAATGAAATTGTCCTTCATAGTAACGGATACCCTCTGCTGACTGTAACTGTAAAAAAAAAAAACATGAATTTTGAACGGGTTAAAGTGCCATTTTTCGCTAAAGTAGCTTCCACTTAAAGTTGAATAACTTCGGAATGGAAGAAGATAAATCATGCTGTGAAGAACTGTAGCAAGCTGGGATTCTCAGCTTTCGAACAAGCCCTAACATGTGTCTGTAGGTCTCAGACAAAATAGTAGGTGGCTGTTCGAAAATTACAAAAAATGATTAAACTGGCTGGGAGTCTTGGGCTAACATTTCAAAAAACACCCGGTAGTCAATGTGTTAACAACCACACCCTAGTATCCTACCAACCTTACTCTACAAGCGCATGAGGACCGGCTTCCAGCACTCACGTGGGTACCTAGCAACTGCACCCTAGTACCCTAGCAACCACACCCTAGTATCCTAGCAACCACACCCTAGTATACTAGCAACCACACCCCAGTATTCCAGCAACTACACCCTAGTATCCTAGCAACCACACCCTAGTATCCTAGCAACCACACCCTAGTATCTTAACAACCGCACCCTAGTATCCTAGCAACCGCACCCTAGTATCATTGCAACCACCGCCTAGTATCCTAGCAACCACACCCTAGTATCCTAGCAACCACACCCCAGTATCCTAGCAACCACACCCTAGTATCCTAGCAACCACACCCTAGTATTCTAGCAACCACACCACAGTATTCCAGCAACCGCACCCTAGTATCCTAGCAACCACACCCTAGTATCCTAGCACCACAGTCTAGTATTCTAGCAACCACACCCCAGTATCCTAGCAACCACACCCTAATATCTTAGCAACCACACCCTAGTATCCTAGCAACCACACCCTAGTATCTTAACAACCCTACTCTACAAGCGCATGAGGACCGGCTTCCAGCACTCACGTGGGTATCCTAGCAACTGCACCCTAGTATCCTAGCAACCACACCCTAGTATCCTAACAACCACACCCTACTACCCTAAGAACCACACCTTTGTATTCCAGCAACCTAGTGGTGTCAACAATGATCGATTCGGCGATCCGAATCGATCCGGGGCATGGACGATCCAGATCCAGATCCGGCAAGTTCCAGAATCAATCCGGCAATTTTTTTAAGTTTCAATTACTTCTATGGATATTTCGGGAGCAAATGAATGTTAAATTAAATAAAAACACTTCAAAACATTGCAAGACTGATACAGACTGATACAGAAAACAGCCAATAAATTGTTGCTCAGTATCTGACTACTTGTATTTCCTCATCATGGCTGAACATTTGCTTTGCGTTCAGTAGAAATGTAATGCATTGCAATGCATTGTAGAATTGAATCGAATCGGATTGGATCTAATAGAATCGAATCGAATCGGATCTACTACCTCCTGAATCGTGATCGAATCGGATCGTGAGGGCAGTGCCGATCCACACCACTACAGCAACCACACCTTAGTAGCCTAGAAACCACACTCTACCCTACTCTATAACCCCACTCTATAAGTGCATGCGGACAGGCTTCCATCACTCACCTGAGTATCCTAGCAACTAAATCATAGTATCCTTGTAACCACATCAACCATGTTATTAGGTTCAGGGGGCAGTTACGGTTTCACAAGGGCTCATGCAGGTTTCCTGGCTTTATTCACTCAACAAATGCAATAATCACTGACAAACTGCATTTTATATTTGCTTGGGTCATCCTTGTTTAATGCTTAATTTGTGTGGTGATCCGAAAATGTGCAGTGTACCAAATGTGTAAAAAGTAAAAAATCAGTGGGGGGGTCAAAAGCATAGGCACTGCACTGTACATATGTTAGAGTAGTAAGTAAGAGTGAGAGTAAGAGTGGCTAATGAATAATTCAAATAATGAAAGTGGAGAGTGGAGAGCTGGACTGGTTGTCTTTGTGTTTGTAGATTAGAATATTTGAGATTAGTGATATTGAGGATTACTGGTGTGGCAAGTAGTCATCAATAACTAAATACTATGGGTGTGTGTGTGTGTGTGTGTGTGTGTGTGTGTGTGTGTGTGTGTGTGTGTGTGTGTGTGTGTGTGTGTGTGTGTGTGTGTGTGTGTGTGTGTGTGTGTGTGTTTGTCAGTGTGTGTGTGTGTGTGTAGATCTGAGCCAGTATGTCCTCAGTCTGACCTTCCCCTTTCTCCTCATCTTAAATACCACCAGCAGATATAGATCACACACACACACACACACACACACACACACACACACACACACACACACACACACACACACACACACACACACACACACACACACACACACACACACACACACACACATACATACACATACACATGCACATACACATACACACAATCATCATCATCATCATCCCAAATACCACCGGCCGCAGATAGAGCATGCGGCCTTTCCCAACTCTACCGCCTCACGCACACACACACACACACACACACACACACACAGAAAAGCACTGGCTCGTCTAGTATTGAATTATCTGATGGAGTGATATTTTAAAGTGGTTCATCCTCACGGTGTGTGTGTGTGTGTGTGTGTGTGTGTGTGTGTGTGTGTGTGTGTGTGTGTGTGTGTGTGTGTGTGTGTGTGTGTGTGTGTGTGTGTGTGTGTGTGTGTGTGTGTGTGTGTGTGTGGAGAGGGGGAAATCAGTGATTGAAGTGCCAGCATGAAAGAGGGGTGGCATTTCATGAAAAGAGAGAGAGAGATTGTGTGTGCGCGCGTGTGTGTGTGTTTGTGTGTGTGTGTGTGTGTGTGTGTGTGTGTGTGTGTGTGTGTGTGTGTGTGTGTGTGTGTGTGTGTGTGTGTGTGTGTGTGTGTGTGTGTGTGTGAGCGCGCGCGTGCATATGAAAATAAATACTGTATATAATATATTAAAACATTTAATACATTATGTCCCACATTTATCCATCTAATCTAATAATTCAAGAAACGTCTGTCTGTGTATCTCTGTCTATACCACGCATAACTGTCGCAGCACGGCACCAAATGATCTCAAATATGGTCGGTGACTTTGAAGTGATATTGAGGCTTGCAGTGCAAAATTTCACGCCGTTTGGACATAAAACACTGAAGATATTAGTCAAACTAACTGTCACCCACGGCATTATGCCTTTGGTCACCATGAAATCAACAGCGTTCCCAACATTCCAGAATGTGAGTGTTGAAGTCCACCACTGGCAGCGCAACCAGTGGACAGACAGCCAAAATTCCATTTCACCACTAAAGCGTAACAGACACTGACCGGCAGCTACACACACCTAGCTTCCTATACACACTAAAGTTTCACGCCGGGTAGGACATAAAATACCGAAGATATTCATTAAACAAATTGCCATTGCATTTTGCCGCACCTGCTACAAAACATTCCTTAAATCTTCCCAAGTCCCAACTAACCACGCACAAACGCCTGCTACACAAGAACTGCTATTCTTTAATCCATTGTGTCCTGGAGTGACATATACGCTGCATTCAAGTTGTTGAGATTTGAGCAGTTTTCTTAAAAATGTGGGTATGTTAGGGTTTAATGAACACATTCTAGTGCAAAATGAAGGTTCTAGCTTTGAAATGCAACATTTCTTAAAATGTTTTTATGTGCTGCGGAGGCTGAGATATTTAAGTTTTAATAGAGAGAGGGCACCTTTTCCCAATAAGGGCTTAGGCTAAAATGGGTGAAACTCTGCTGAACTTGCTCTCTCTCTCTCACCAACCTGACTCCAGTGCTGATGACATGAACCTCACATGATTTATACTTCAGGCTGACAATGTTAATCACTAACTCATATCATTTCTATGCATTCACATCCAACGGTATTCACATGCATTGCTTATGACTAATAACGTAGACAACATGTGTATACATTCTTTGGGCCGCCCTGTACCGTATATATATGACCTTAATGACCCTGTCTATGGTTGACCCATTAGAGGATTCTTTCCATTATCCACCCTCGCGTCCTCCTTTGAGCTCGTTGACGACTAAAGTTTAATCCAATGTCTCGCAAAAGCACAATTCAAAGGTCATTTTCTCATTTACATTGGGATGTCGAAAAGGCAAAAGTCCCCCAAAAGTTATAGTGCTTAAACAGAATTCTTTTCTCCACGGAGGCCTTGGGCCACAAGCACAGGTCAAGGACGGGAGTTTGGAAAGAATGCAGTGTGTGACAGTTGACCCCTGACCCCCTGACCTTGACTGACCTCTATGTGACCTCTCTGTGACCCCTGTTTGACCCCTCAGGCACCCCCGACGCCCCGGCTGACATGCGGCTGAGTGTCACCAGTAGTTCTTCCCTCACATGCACACACACACACACACACGCACCTGTCTAACTCCTCTGTGTGACCTATGACCCCTCAGGCGCCCCCGACGCTCCGGTTGACGTGCGGCTGAGTGTCACCAGTAGCTCCTCCCTCACGGTCACCTTCCAGGAGCCCAGCGGACTAAACAGCGCCGTCGTCACCAAGTACAGAGGTACACACACACACACACACACACACACACACACACACACACACACACACACACACACACACACACACACACACACACACACACACACACAAACTTACACACACATACATTTTTCACAGGTGTCACTGGTCCAGGCATGCAGGAGAGAACAGATGAACTGATCTAAAGAAGGGCATTTGCTTTAGCCTGTACAATATTGACCAGAAACTGTAAGGGCTGCGTGAGAGCTAAACATGTTTTGTCCTTGATCTGGAGGGCACTTTCATTAGTTTTTCTTCATCATGTTTGTGAAGGCCGTCGTCTTTAGAAAGAACACACGGATGCTGGTAACAGCAGAAGAGGCTATGACTCTCTCTCTTTCTAGTACTCTCTGTCTAGTACACTTTCTAGTGCTTCTAGTTCTACTGCAGATTGCAAAACAGGTCTGTTGAGAGCTTCTTCACTACTTAAACCCATTGTAGTCTGGAGACACATATACGCTGCATTCAGGTTCTTGAGATTTGAGGGATTTTATTAAGTATGTTAGAGCTGAATGAGCACATTCTAATGCAAAATGACGATCCTAGCTTATCTTATATCATGTTTGTAGGTGCTTCGGAGGTTGAGATATTTAGGATTTAATAGGCAGAGGGCACTGTAGGCGTTATTACCCCTAAAGTTTAATTCATTTCCCCTCATTTTACGAATGCCTGCCATTTTGTAAAATACAGACACCATTTTGTTTCCTACTGTACCTGATCAGATTACATACGTGGCTCAGCCCCGCCCCGTATGTATAAAACCCCAGGTAAAGGAGAGAGCTATCTCTCTATTCCCCTAAGGCCGACGCCCTAGGCCGGACGCCGGACTTCCCCATCGAGATGTGAGACGTGCCAGGACACGTCTCCTTAGAGGGACGGCTATTTTAGAAATTATTGAAACTGTAAGTTATCTTGGCCGGTTAACACTACAGTCGAGATATTTCTTCCTTCAACCGGTTTTCGTTTGTATTGCATTTGACTTTTGCGGACACTGCTAGGAGAGCAGTGAGTCAGGACACACGAGGAACTCACGCGCTATAGGATAACTTTTGTACGGACAATTGTTAATCTTTTACTAGTACTGAAATCAAAGGAACCTCCCTGGAGTCGAAAAAGATTCGGTTGAGGCTTGATTGTCTGTTCCCCAAGAGAGTGGACAGCCGGTATAGTTATTACGCGTGGAACGGACCTACGTGCACCCGCCCTTCTCACTGGACCTTCGCAGGACGGCACCGCAAAGACAATCGGACTACACAACGAAATACCACTTTCCTTTCCCCCGTTCAACGAAGCAAGACTTTTTGGACATATCACAGCCTCGCGCCGGAACCGCGTGGTATCGCTCGGACCCCAGACAGTAGCCTACCCGAGCAGCTTGGAGAACAAAGGAAACTCGCGCGCACAGCGACGCGCACACCCACTTCGCCCGAGAGATCAAAGAAATTCTCTCTCTTCCTACCAAGGATAACGCAGTAAGCACGAAATTGCGCAAAGATACGCAGTTAGAACTGTTACATAGCTTTGAGGAGTTGTGTTTAAATATCCACACTTGTAGAGTGTGATATATTTTATTTTGGGTTATTTTGTTCTATCTGTTCTTTCTTTTCTTTCTCTCTTTCTCCCCTCTCATCACCACAGATAGCCACACGCTATTCTTAGTTTACATTAGTTGCAATATTGCCATAGGCCATACTTGCACCCACATGTAAATTACCCACTCACAGAGATACACGTACCAGTGTTTTAAACCATTGAGTCACTGAGTCGAGGACGTAAGCTATTGTCGGAAAAGAGCGCCAAACGCTCCCTTTTCCCTCCCCCCACACATACTGTAAAGCCTTTAGACAAAGGACAGTATTCTCTGATTAGCTCGAATTCTATCTTGAAGATAAGTTCCCGCTTCATCAGCCGAAAGCTTAACGCCCCTCCTCGTATCTCATATTTCGGTCCTGCGCGCAGCGCTGCGCAGAATCATTTGAGCCATAGTTCATAGAACATACATCTCTCTCTCTCTCCTCCCACCGCTCGGCACACGCGGTGTCAGAGATGCGCGGCTCCACCGAGCGCGCGCCTCCCCCTTCTCTCTCTCTTTCTCTCTCTCGCATAGCGTACACACACACACACACACACACACACACACAGAGCGCATCCTCTCATACCCCGTGTATATATTGTATATTTTACCTAAGTTCTTATGCCCTGCAAGTCACATTGACTGTATCAGTGTTATGACCGGATGATGCTTTTACAATAAATGTACATTGTGGTGAACCGTGTTTGTCTTATTTGAACAATTTCTACGAAGTCAACCAGAAAAGAATTCACACAAAACCTTCAGATTATTTGTCACTAATGGTCATGATTTTATGAGACGGTCATGAACCGTGTTTTATGCAATCATTAATTAGACAATTGACGATTCCATAAGTACACACCTACACATTATTGATACCCAGCGTGAAGAGTTTAACACACTCTTCATGCATCATTTCTTATACTCTTATTCCTCACATATAGTAATAACACATTACATATTTGGAACTGTATAAGAATTGTATACTTATTAATGTAATTATAATTACATTACTGTACTTCCCTTACATTTAACGTCGTACCCATTAATTGTAGGTGACCCTACATATTTTGGTGCCCGTGTGTGAGGAAGAATAGTCCCCGTACCCATAAATGTAGTTTTACCTACATATTTTGGTGCCCTTGCGTGAGGAAGAATATTCCTCACGTCCAATAAATGT
Organism: Engraulis encrasicolus; assembly: GCF_034702125.1. Lineage (NCBI taxonomy): Eukaryota > Metazoa > Chordata > Actinopteri > Clupeiformes > Engraulidae > Engraulis > Engraulis encrasicolus. The sequence goes on along the minus strand of NC_085858.1, from coordinate 41,306,779 downwards.
AGTTTTACCTACAGCACCTTTTCCCAAAAAGGGCTTAGGCTAAAAAGGGCTTTATTTATCTGGAGGATACGTTTCAGACACATGTTTATGTGGCGTTGCCTTGCCCTCACTGTTATCAAGACTTAATCGGATTCCTTTCGTGTGTGTGTGTACCTGTGTATGTCTGTCACGCGCATGCGTGTGTGTGTGTGTGTGTGCGTGCTTGTGCATGCATGTGTGTGCGTCTATGTATGTGTGTGTGTTAGAGGCATTTTGCCTATTTTTGTGTTTCAGGAACCTTTTATTTACTATTTGGATATTTTGGTTATGAATGATGGTATTTATGTTTATGAAATCTAGTTTGGTAATTATTATTATTTATTTTGTTGTCGGATTGTCTTGCTTGAGCCGCTCTGTTTGGGTTGTTGGAAGTGACGTGCCTAATTGGCTATGACATGACGTTTTGATAAAAGCACCTGACTCAGATGGCCTGGTAGAGCGGTAGAGGCAAACAATCTTTCAACCGTGTTTAGTAGAACCTCCGAAATAGAGCTTTAAGTTTGAACCCTTTTTAGTTTGTTGTACATTTAAGTCAAGTTGGAAAGAGTGGCAAATAAATCAGAACTCTATTTTTCTACGACACGCGTTGAATCCAAGTTTTTACCCGCTCGAGAAGAGGCAGCCGCGAGGCGGCCTCTACATTAAGTTGAAAGATTGTCTCAAACTTCGGATGTGGACGGACAAAGATTCGCTTCTTCTTTGGATTACTTGAAGACGTTCTGTGGATTGTCCTACAGTTTTGTGAGTAGCCTGGAACATTACTTTGATCGACAGACGAGGTGAGCGCGGTTACTTTTTTTTTTTCGAAAGACTGTGTTTGGAAGGACAATAGGCCATGCGCAAAGGCTCGCATTTTTTGTTGAAGAGTGAAGATTTGTATCGTGGAATACTGAGACAGACGCCTTTTTTCGTTGATACCAAGAACATTTTTCGTTTGCTACAATTACTGAGAGTGCAAAGAACTGCTTTTTGTAACTTTTTGATGCTTCATGGAATTATAGACTATTTTTGAATAGTCCCACCGCCGTGTGGGCTATGGTTTGTGCACGCATGTGGATGAACACTGTTGAATGCGCGTGGAACTGATCTCTGTGCTGAAATTCCGACTTTTTCTTTTTGATACGGATTTGAAGTTTGGGATTGACATTGCTACGTTAACATGTCTGACAAGGATGCCAATACGGAGCCCACTAGCTCCGACATGGCAAACAAGGATGCCAATACGGAGCCCACTAGCTCCGACATAGCAAACACTGATGAAGTGCAGGTGGCTACTGGATCTGAGCCACTACCTGAACCAGAGCCGTCATTTAAATCACTGAGTGCTACGAGGCGCGGCAAACTCGGCCACTGCACTCGCAAAATGAATGACTTGAAAAGAATGATGAAAGAAAATATCGATGTTGCTGTTGTGAAGGCTGATTTGCTTGGGTTTAAAATAATTCTGAGTGATTTTAGTATGTGTCATGAGTCTGTGCAAGTGCTGCTGTCTGATGAGATGAAAGAGAGTGAAAACATTGATTGGTATGAACCTAAGATGGCAACATTCCATACATTCATTACTGATACTGATGCTTGGGTAACACAACATGACGTAGTCCCACTCGCACAACATAATGTTCACCCACCACATCATGAACCACACCCACTAACACAACATCAACAACCACCACAACTTGTAGACCCCCAGACACTGGTTGGGCCAAGTGATAGTGCATCAAGGGTGTCAAAAGGCAGCTCACGATCCTCACGTTCTTCACGCTCATCCAAGAGCTCTTATGTGTCGGCAACCAAAGCAGAATTAACAGTAGAAAGAGCAGGATTGCTAGCAAAAGCAGAGACTCTGAAAGAGAAACATGACTTGCAAGCCAAGATGGAAGCACTGCAATTAAAAGAAGATATTGCTGTTAAAAATGCAAAACTGAAGGTGCTTAATGAAATGGAACATGACTCTACAGAAAAACAAACTTTTGAACCTGGAGATGACATGAATACTTACCTGGAGGAATACCTGGAAACGGAACGACCCCGACCTACCGAAACCATGGCAACCGAAGACAGCAGAGTGGACTCAATGCTTGTACCTCAATTTGCTGATCTAGGGGCTGTGCCGAAAACGCCGCTGCAAACAGCCATGAGAGCACGTCAGATTTCAGCTGCACCAACGCCCAGGCCTACAACAACCACAACAACAACAAACACACCAATACCACCACCAGCAGCGAACCCACTGGTGAAACATGCTTCATCCAGACCTACTAGCAAGAGAGTCAGCCAACAGATGGGCGGACAGTCCACTCCTGCAGGGGGCGCATCCAGCTCCATGAACATGTCAGCACAGTCAGACATGACAAACCTGCTGGTGTCTGTAGTATCACAGACTTCTCTTCCTAAAAAAGAAGTACCCGTTTTCAGTGGTGACCCATTGGAATACCAGTTGTTCACGCAAGCTTTCAGACACAATATTGAAGATAAGACTGACAGTTATGAAGACAGACTGTATTTCCTGGAGCAATTTACGGCCAGGCAGCCTAAGCAACTTGTGAGAAGCTGCCTACACATGGATGCTGCAGCTGGCTATACGGAAGCAAAGCGACTTCTCAAACATCATTTCGGTGACGAGTTTAAAGTAACAGCAGCCTATATGCAGAAAGCTTTGGACTGGGCCACGATTCGTCCAGATGATGCCGATGAACTTAACAGCTATGCACTATACTTACGAAGCTGCAACAATGCAGCAAAAACATTTCAATACATGTTAGAGCTTGACTTGCCTTCGAACATGAAGCTGATTGTATCCAAACTTCCATACAAACTCAGAGAAAGATGGCGGTCTGCTGTATGCAGCCACGTGGAGCAGACTCAGCAGAGGCCCAAGTTTCACGACCTAGTCCAATTCATTGAAAGACAAGTCCGAATCATGCAAGACCCAGTGTTTGGCAATATTCAGGATGCAACAAGAAATGCAAAACCAAGGCAAGGTGTGACTGACTCGCGACATATGAAGCCTGGAAGCAAGACAAGCTTTGCTACAACAGTGTCCCCAATCACAACGCCTACGGATGCCAACAGCTGGATTACTCAGAATTCGGACAACACAGTCAACATGAAGGATGCATTTGAAAAACCTTGCATGTACTGCAAAGGAAATCATGCAATGGAGTCTTGCAGAAAGATCACTGAAATACCCCATGACCAGAAGTTGGAGTTCCTGAAGAGCAGTGGACTTTGTTTCGGGTGCTTGATCAAAGGGCATCTAAGCAAGACGTGCATGGACCGCCTGACATGCCACTCATGTGGAAAGACTCACCCTACAATACTGCACTTAAAAAATAGTCCACCTGATGGCGCCACACAGAATGCGAATATCCCTTTAGTCAAGAATGGTGCCAGTACCTCAGAAGCTAACTCTGTCTTAGTGAGCATGGTGTCTACCATCCAAACAGGGGCCGGCACTACGAACCTCAAACTGCCGATCGTACCTGTGAGGGTGAAAACGGCCAGTGGTGCTCGCATCATAGAAACCTACGCCTTCCTCGATTCCGGAAGTTCCGCAACATTCTGTACGGAGGCGCTGATGGAACAACTGTCTGTGAAGGGAAGAAGGACGGAAATACTTCTACGAACCATGAACCAGGAAAAGCCGGTGCAGACCTATAGTGTGATGGGACTGGAAGTAAGCAGCCTTGATGATGGTGATAACTTCATAGAACTTCCAGAGGTCTTCACACAGCGCACTATTCCTGTCAACAGAGAGAACATACCATGCATTGAAGATCTGAAAGAATGGCCTCACCTACGAGATGTCCACTTTAAGTCCATCAGAGCTGACGTCGGTCTGCTGATCGGAGTGAATGTTCCGAAGGCCATAGAACCACTGAGGGTAATTAACAGCCAAGGCAAGAGTGCATATGCTACCCTTACACCCCTAGGATGGACAGTGACCGTACCTGTGCGCACCAGCTCTTCTGTGGACCAACATGGCCGACCACAGATCACATCCCACGGGATATCAGTGATTCACCTGGAAGGAAAAATGGATTACAAAAAGAAATTAAAACAATTAAGCAAACCTGTTAGAAACAGAAAAGGACATTATGATTTACGACTGCCATTCCGCAGAGATGGCCACAGAAATGCCAACAAGGAAATGGCTGAACAAAGACATCTGAGCCCGAGGAAGAGATCAGGAAGAAAAGGAATAAGGAAGAAAGACCAAGTCAGCCTTAGAAAGGACGTTCAGAAGGAGCATGCTGACATGGTGAGGGAAGAACAGCTCCACCAGACTGATGGAACACTCCGGAACATGCCCCATCACAAGGCCTGTTGCAATCAGAAGGAGTCTATGGTGGTCTTCGACTGTGCTTCCTCTCAACTTTCCTCTCCAAACTCCCTGCAAGGCCCAGAATGTGCAAACGCTACACTTCCTGGAAGGATGCTGAACTACGGATGGGACAAAGGAATCCCAACAGCACCAGGATCAAAGCATATGGAGTCTGTGAAGAAGTCAGAGGTGACATCCAGCTTTAAAATTTGCCCCAGGCTAGTGGGAATTGAAGCTACTGACACCCAAGTGCAGCCCTTCTACGAAGTCAGTGATTCTGGCTATGGGGCAGCGGGTGACCTACGACTGGCCAGCAGGTGGGAACCACCTCAGAGCACCAGACAGAAACCTCCAGACTACACAATGAACAGAGTGACACCCATCTGCAATCTGCCACGCAGAACACAGTGGCGACACATTCAAACTGCTCCAAATCCAGTTGACAACACACCTACAGAAATGAGAACAGAAACCCCTCCGACAAGCTACATTTCCAGTCCGCACCTCCAGATAGACTCTGAAAACATTCGTTCAATACTTACCTCAGATCTCCTGAAACGCCTGGAACCTCTTGACCATAAGCCAGAGGTAAACAAA
>NC_085858.1:41294319-41296819 GCF_034702125.1 Engraulis encrasicolus | reverse complement strand
AATCTTTCTGTGTAATAGATCAGTAATTAGTCCCTCAAAATCTTCTCTACTGAGTGCCACAGCCTCTATGTCATGGTATTTTATTTGTGCATTCATGTTGGCAGTCAATATAGTTCCTTTCAAATTATTCCTCCTTGTGTTATTTTTAGAATTATCCAATTATTACAACATTTTTTGGCCCTGTCCCAACTTTTTTGAGATTTGTTGCATGGGTCGAATTTTAAATGACCACATATTTTCCTCAAAACAATGCTTTTGCCTCATTTTAACTGTTCATATGTTGACCTTGTGCCATTGTGCATCTTATGCATGGATTGAATGTTTTGAAAATGCCATTATTTTGATTTTATTCACAAAATACCAAGTGTCCCAACTTTTTTGGAATCCGCTTTGTAAATTGTGCAGATAGACACAGACACACATACACATACACACACATACACACACACACACACACACACACATACACAGGGGACTAAGAAGAACAGCAGGTTTGTGTGTGTGTGTGCGTGTGCGTGCGTGTGTGTGTGTGTGTGTATCTGTTTAAGTGCATGCCTACATGCGTGTGTGTGTGTGTGTGTGTGTGTGTGCATGTGTCTGTGTCTGTGTCTGTGTCTGTGTCTGTGTGTGTGTGTGTTCTTCTTCATAATGCCTGCTATTCTTCCTCTATACAAAGAGTGTGTTGTGACAGGAGAGTGGAGCGGTGTGTCACTGCTGAGCCTGTACTAATGTTTAAAACCCCAGGGGACTACCAGGAATGTTAGAATGTGTGTGCAGGGCCGCCCCTAGGGGTGGGCGAGCTGGGCACTCGACCTGGGCCTCGCGCTGTGACGGGCCTCGCGCCTTGGGCAATGCGATTGCGGTTTTGATTAATATCTAATTATTTAATGCGGTCCTTTGTAGACAATAAGATTCATGCTTGTAAAGTAATTCAGGAAAGCCAACATAAACATTGTTTTTAACAAAAAAATAAAGTATACAAATATTTCTTAAATCTTGCTTAAATATGTGTAGGCTACGCCTGCCTGCAGCGGGAACAAACAGGGAGAATGTCGGCAGGTCGCAAGCGTGATTGCTTTCCAAAATTTCCAAGCGATGTCCTTACTTGGCATTGCTCAGAAGTTATAGGGCCTACTATTTTCGCGCGCTCCTCCAAACGCTGGCAAATACTTCAATCGAAAGTACCATGTCTCACTTCAAAGCATTTGTCTGAAACTCGTTGGGAATGTCGTGTGGAAACTGATCAACACGCCACCAAAGAAGTGAAATCATTGGTGCTTAGTTTGACTTTTCGACAGAAAGCAATGACGCCAAAATTAAAAGTCAGCCATGTCACTGGCTAATGAAATGCAAAAGTTCAAATTAATTTAGCATTTGGTGTACACAGCACACATCACGCTCCTCCACGCTCCTCCGACACCTGTAGTCTAGCTATTTTTTTTGCTACAGGAGATGCTTTCTCACATAAATGTTGAACAAAAGGCAGAAGTCCGTGGCAGCATTGGACAGTAGGGCGAATGACCGAGAGAAATCATCTATATTGGTTCTAAGACAAATGAAACGCCCACTCCATCCTTCAGGATGAGGATGTTGATGTTGTCACTCGACAGACATTTCTGACATATCTTTTCTATGCACGAGAGCGGCGTGCGATTCAATTGGGGAATCAGTTGATGCGCAAGAGGTGTGCACCTCAGAGAAAATGTAGCCCACTTAAGTCAGACCTCAAACAGGTGGCTGGCTGTAGCCTATTGCCTCATGCTATAGTGCCTTACCCCCAAATGAAAAGGTGTAGTTAAGAGACCACAATGGAATTTACCGGACGCAATTTAACGGAGCGGACCGGTATGTTTTCAGTGTTTTAACTAATCAGACTTTTCTTTTTTTAGATGCGCGTGAGACGCATCTCTATAAGAGGCTTAGTCCGTCCGTTGGTCCGTCCGTCCGTCCGTCCGTCCGTCCGTGATGCTTTTTGTCAGCCGTCTTTTTGACGCTTTTTGTCAGCCGTCTTTGTGACGCTTTTTTGTCAGCCGTCTTTGTGACGCTTTTTGTCAGCCGTCTTTGTCCCACAGCCGTCTTTGTGACGCTTTTTGTCAGCCGTCTTTGTCCCATAGAACCATAGTGGGGTAAACCGGCTGTGCTAATACAGCCGTGATGCGTTTCCCAATCATTGGAAACCGCTTCGAAATGATAATAAACAACTAAAATATGATTTTAGTGTTTTTAGGAAGTTACCGCTGTTTTTATAAGTGCATACAATGACACTAATAAGCGTTTATTACTGCCATTTTGCTGTTCACTGATGCATACTGACAATGCACCCCTCGCTTCACAAATAGTGCCGTCTAGGAACAAAGACCGGTTTATTTTCGTTCCGCCTGGAAGCGGTCCGGAGCAACGGGCCAAAACATCTAGGGGTCGACGGAGACATTTGTGGACAAATGGTTGTCTGTTTAATATTTACTATGAGAACATCATAGTAAATATTAAACAGACAACC
>NC_085858.1:41269319-41274319 GCF_034702125.1 Engraulis encrasicolus | reverse complement strand
CACACACACACACACACACACACACACACACACACATACACACAGGGGCGGAGTGGGAGGACTTTTCCCACCGGGAGAATTTTCCCCTTGGCGGCCCTTTTTAAAACACCCACTGCTTCCGTGGTACATAGCTGCAGTTCACTTCCGTACCACTTGGTGGAGTCTTTTCGTAACCCAAGTCAATAACCACAGAACAAGTGAATCTGGACTGGCAGACTATAAACTGCAACAGTCATGTGGAAATCGGAAAATAAATTCCCTCTAGGCTTTGATTAATCGAGTTGAGCACTGTGCAGAGCAAAAACAAATTCCTGTGTTTGTGACAACCAATGATCAATAATGCTTGAATATCCAAGATGATAATAATACCGAAAGGCCACATGAAAATTATCAGTAGAGAAGGGGTGTGGTCAATTAACTGTTTGACACCGTCATCGAGGTATTGCCGTTGGCTACGTGGTGTATATATAGCGGCAGGTCGCTCTTGATGAAATCAGAAGGTGGGTAAAGTAGTAAAGATAGCTTCATGATAAAAAAAAACATGCCACTATAGAGCCGGCTGAGGGAGTAAAACGGCTGCTATATGACATTTCACGGCTGGGTCCCACCGGGTCAAGTCCCTAATCTCCCGATGGCCACTCCGCGCCTGCATACACACTCAGACAGATCAACATCCCACTCACTCAGGTAACACACACACACACACACACACACACACACACACACACACACTCAACATGCCACTCACACAGGTAAGGCACACACACACACAATTGTCATTATGGTATGTAGATAAATAAAATATATGATGTGATAACATGTACAACAGTTGTACTCACATGTTATTAGACCAGTTAATCCACTGTACCTACTGAGTGAGCACACTGTAATTGAAACCCCATTAAAATGAAATGTATCCTTTAAAGGAATAGTCCACCCCTTTTTGATTTTCACATATTTGCAGTATTTCTAAGTATGTAACATGAATGTGCCTATCATGTTCTTTTCAGTGTGTTCAGTACTTAGATATATTGGTATTAGAATTATTAGTTTCGTTTAGCATACTCACTGGAAGTAACTGGTAACTTAAGTGATGAACAAGTGATCACTGGACGGAATTGAAGTGGTTTACAAGTACATTTGATTATGTTTTATTTTGTACTATAGACTTGCATTTCTATGCTTAATTTGTCTCTACTGTTAAAATGAGGCAATGCAAGCACATAGACGAAAATTATATGCACATTCGTGAATAATGCTTGGAAATACTGCAAAAAAGGGTGGATTGTTCCTTTAAAAGTAACATGGTAATACCGTGTCTTGACTCAAGTGTGTCATCTATGGACTTGGACTTGTATTGGACTCACTAGTAGTTGGACTCAAATTATGGACTCTGACTCTGTCATGTACATGTAAGTGTGTATGTCGTGTGTGTGTGTGTGTGTGATGTACATGTGTGTGTGTGTGTGTGTGTGTGTGTGTGTGTGTGTGTGTGTGTGTGTGTGTGTGTGTGTGTGTGTGTGTGTGTGTGTGTGTGTGTGTGTGTGTGTGTGTGTGTGTGTGTGTGTGTGTGTGTGTGTGTGTGTCATGTGCGTGTGTGTGTGTGTGTGTGTGTGCGTGTGCGTGTGCGTGTGTTCCTGGGATGTGCACAATCTTCACCTTCAACTGTGTGTGTGTGTGTGTCCTCAGGCGCAGCAGTTCCGTGTGTATAGTCAGGAGGTGTTGGAGCTGGGCCATGGTGTGTGTTTCCTGCTGCTGTTGCCTAGCAGCGAGAGTGTGTGTTCGGCCCCGGGACAGGCCAACCCATACACACCTCTATCAGGCTTCCTCAACCTGCCGCTTCAGATGTTCGAACTGGGTTAGTATACACAAACACACGCACACACACACACACACACACGCACACATTCACTTACACACATACACTTACGTATATATGTGTGTGTCCGTGCGAATACACCTGCTGCGACAAGAGCGAGGCTAGCGACGGAAGTAATTAACTCCGCCAAGGAGGTAATGTTTTCGGTCGCGGCGGTTTTTGTCTCTCTGTCCATCTGTTTGTTTGTTTGTCTGTCTGTCTGTTTGTTTGTTTGTTTGTCAGCAGCATAACTCAAAAACTAACCAGGACTTTTTGAAAGATTCTGCCAGCAGGATAACTCAAAAAGCAATCAGCTGATTTGGACAAAACTTTGTGGAGTAGTTAGTAATGACCCAAAGAACAAGTGATTAAATTCTGGTGGTGATCCGGATCACTAACCGGAACCAGGACTTTTTAAAAGATTCTTCACCATTGCTGGCCTATATATCTAGACGCCCCTAATGACCAGAAATTGAACTGAGGGGACTCCACAAAAAGAAGGCAGAAAGACTTAGCGTGTAACATAGTCAAATGTTCTATCAAGCCGGTTCCTTGGCGGGGGTCTGCGCTCTCTGAGTGCTTCTAGTTGGTTTTGTATTGAGTCGCGCAACAAAAGCGATTCGGGCGACGAGAGCGACAGTTTGTAGTTGAACTCCTGGGAATACTATGCAAATTAGCTATGACGTGGTTTGGCGACACTCTCCACATCCAATGAGAATGTTGGAATGCTTGCATTCTGCTTTTAACACATTCACTACCAAGTCACGTAAAAATACGTTGAGCCTCCCAAACGTTGGCTCCCAAACTGTAAAATTACATTTTTACATTTTTTATTGGATTCTGAATGTACACATTCTAATGCACATTCTGTGTGATTTTCATAATAATCTGATGAACAGAAATGACAGATCATGAAAACTCCTACAAAGTCAAAACTCCTACAAAGTCAAAACTCCTACAAAGTCAGGATCTGGATTTTTCATCATCTGTGCATTTTATTACACAGTATTTGAGTTTTATTATAGCCAGTCAAACCACTTCCTGATCACGTCACGTCATGTCTCGAGATACTTCCTGGGCTGGAGAATCAAAACACACTTGCCTTGCTAGCTAGCATATTCCTAAACATATGGAAGGATTAGGAGTTTTGCTGCCATCAGGATAGGTGTAAAATGGAAGGTTGTAATGAAAAACAGCATGCAACACAGTAGGAAGTAACCTACTTTTGGGTGAGTACTTTGGCACGTCTACTTTTATCTACAGAACGAAAACTGCCAGTCAAGTGACATTAGCCAGCTAGCATTTCAGATGCTCTGAACTACCTGACGAGGTGATTTTTGCACCAAAATAGTTTACTTGGAAGCTACTGGAGTTGTTCTTTGGCCGCGAAAATGCATTTAGACCCGCAATTTAAACTCGTCAGAGCGAGTCAGAGTCAGAGCGCACCCGTGACAAAAAAGGCTTTATCTCAGTTCGAATGTTCAAAATCGCTATTTTTACCTAAACCAGTGCGCGCTTAAAGTGAAATCACTTCGGAATGGAACAAGCTAGAAACAACCCGTAAAAATATACAGACAGCTGAGTCCTTGGGCTTTCAAACAAGCCCCGGCATGTGTCTGTGGGTTAAAGACAAAATATTCGGTGGGTGTTCAAAAAATGACATAAAATGATGAAATTGGTTGGGAGTCTACAGCTGAATTCCAAAAAACGGCTGGTATTGAATGTGTTAACGGACATACTCTAGTTGCTTCAATCGCCCATATCGCTCTTGCTGCACAGAAGCGATTCTCTGTCGCTTGAATCTCATCGCGGCCGGTGTATTCGCCTGGTGTGTGCGTTTGTGTGTATGTGTATAAGGGTAGATGACGGATAGGCAGCAAAAAACATTTTTTTCACAAAACATTGTTTATGAGGGAAAAAAGTATATGTCTACGTAGTGCAGCAATTAATCTTTCAAAAAATCCAAGTGGTCACAATGTTGGTCTATTCATTGATTATTTATTTACGTTGATAAAGCAATTTGCTGAAAATATGTCCTTTGGTGTGACGTTAAGAAATAAATATATTAAGTAATGTAGAAATGGCTTGATGGAGTTTTATGAACATTGTTACACTCTTCATATTTATTGCAATTTTTTAAAGTCTTAATTTAATGAGAAATTACCATTTAAGTATTTTTTTCCCCATTAGATGTGAGATTATTAGAAATCTTCGAGGAAAAACAGGGATATCTTTCTTTTAAATGTTCAAAATTGTCCGAATTTATACTAACTTTTCAGGGACGATAATTTGTTCTTCCCTAATGCAATATTCAGTGTTTATCAAACATATTGTTTAGCTCAAACAAATATTTGAGCGTTTAAAACATGTCACACCGTAGGACATTCATGTCACGCTAAAGGACAGAAATGCAAAACTGAGCCAAAAAAAAATATATCAACATGATTATTTTGTCTTTTGATCATAATATAATGTTGTAGTCAATATGGACCTACACTTTACACTTATAAGTCTTTGAATCGTCGATTATCAGCCTATTGTAACTCTTAATGACAGCCATGCGGTCATTAAATGTAACCTGCAGAGCTCATAAGACTCATACTGAAGTGTGACCTTGGCATGACCATCACACTTTTGTAGGTATGCTATGACTGTCACACCATTGAACCTGTAGTGTGTAGTGGCCAGTGCCTGTTTGGTATCTCAAGCTGGACAGCACATTTATGCTGTATATTGAGCTCTCCACAGCATACTTTATTCATCTATACTCCTCTATATACTCTCTCACTGATCTTTCCTTCACTGTTACCGTTATATTTTATGGTTTCAAAGCACCATTAATGACATTTTATATCATTTGACAGTACCTGAAATCAACAGCAAATATTCATCAACAATGCATCAAAGTATAAATTCCAAAGGCCAATAAAGGAATAAGTAATTTGAATACACAATATTTATCTAGTCAAACAACAAAACAAAAAAAATATGTACTACCAGTTGTTTTAAAAGCTATTTCCCAAATATCTAGTCCATTGGTGTGACCTGTTTGTCCTTTGGTGTGATACTCCAAAGTGTCACACCATAGGACTTTTACCATCACACCATAGGACTTTTACCATCACACCATAGGACTTTTGAG
>NC_085858.1:41261819-41266819 GCF_034702125.1 Engraulis encrasicolus | reverse complement strand
ATATGGATGAGATCTGGCGTGATGTGCGCTGGCTAACTAACTGGCGTGTGTGTGTGTGTGTGTGTGTGTGTGTGTGTGTGTGTGTGTGTGTGTGTGTGTGTGTGTGTGTGTGTGTGTGTGTGTTTACAGCATATGGATGAGATCTGGCGTGACGTGCGCTGGCTAACGGATGCTCTGCAGTATGCGCGCTACAAGCAGCCGGGGGGCGGAGTCTCCATAAGCAACCTCTTGCTATTGGATGGCTCAGAGGAAGCTACAAGCCTATTGGATGGTGCAGAGGAAGGCACCGCCCACAAGAGTGACTCCACCTCCTCCAATACGGACTACGTGACCACGCCCTCGCCCTCGCCAAAACCACGACGCAGAAAAGCTACCAGCGGTGAGTGCGTCTGTGTGTGTGTGTGCGTGTGCGTGTCTGTTTGTGTGCGTGTGAATGTGTGTGTGTGTGTGATTATCATCCGTATCTATCTAGAAGGAGGAACTGTAGTAGAATATATTCTCTGCTGAAAACACTTATCAAGCAATCTAGCGTCAGTTCTGGCCAGGTCATGGTAGTCAAGAGTAAGGAGAGTAGAGATAGGAGGGCTTACTGACTTCATCAGAGTGTAGCACGGCTTGGCCACGAGGGGAGTCACATTTCTTCTGCGGTCAGAACTGGAGGCATGATGGTTAAGTGCAATGCTACTACCGCCAGGGTCGGGGTGTGGAACAGGTCGTAGGCCATCATGAATGTTTGTCAGTTGTCCTTAGTTATCCCCTTCAATTCATGCTGACCAACAGCTGTATTTAATTTGGCCACAAACTGAACACTGACAACCGGACATCCTCTTTTGATCGATTTTGCGGAGTTTATGGAGTTACAATTTTTATCCATCATGGGGTCGCACCCACTGACCATGTGCACCGTTTCCGCAGGCAGGCTACGCCCCCGTACCACACCCTGGCCATTGCGTTTTCAAAGGAATGATACTTCTTATCCAATCTACGTTCTTTGGTCAAGAGCTGCTGCTTATTATTTGTCTCAGGTGTTCGAGATCAGCTAATCAGCTCTCCTTGCTCCTCAAGTTCAAATGTGGTTCCTTTTAGAAGTTCTCTGTTTTGCTTCCTACTCCGGCTGCCCGCTTCCTCGCAACTCACCACCTCCCCAGCTTCACCTTGTCATATATGACATGGCACGGGCTACTACTTGTCATGTTGCCTGCTCTGTTCTTGGGGTAATTGTTTGCTCTCCTCATCTTAAATTGGGTGAGCATTCCCTACGCTGCTGCTGTCCCCTGAATCCCTCCTTTCCATGGTGCTCATGGAAACCAGGACACTCATCTGAACAGAGCCATACCGCCAAATCTAATTCATAACTATTCAATAAAGAAATTGCATTTTGAAATTCTTGTCTTGTGGTCCAGAAAGAGGTTCAGTTGCTGTGCCTCAAGATTCAATCCCAGGCCCTCTGTTTTTCAGTATCCCGCACTTGCCCAGATGTGAAAGACGCACTGTTTATTTCCAGAAATTCATGCTGCCCATTCACAAATGTTACCTTTTTCACAAATACTTACTACTGACTGGCTAGATTACCTTTGTATGGCTTTGAACATATCAAAAACTGTATGAACTTGTCATTGTTGTAATAGTTAACTACCATAATACTACACTACTCTGACATAACGCAGGGTTTTTGGTAATATACTATGACTTGGTCATTGTCTGGTAACTGCAAATTAACACCAGTCTTCTCTTAACGGGTTAAAGGAGAAAGCTTCACCTGAATGAACATTGTTGTGTGGGGGTGTGTGTGTGTGTGTGTGGATGTGTGTTTGTGTGTTTGTGTGTGTGTGGTCAAATCAAGTGTACTTTACTGTCAAAAATCTATAGGGTTAGCACAGATATTTGAAATTGTGTTTGACCAGTTTCCAACGTGCAGTTAAACTAAACATATAAGTAAGACATTGACAGTAACCACACACACAAGCTCACGCGCACACACAAACACAGACACACACACACACACACACACACACACAAACACACACACACAAACAGACACATTGTGCAATAATAGTGTGTGTGTGTGTGTGTGTGTCTTTCCAGATTTCCAGACTGGTTCTGACGAGGAGGAGGGCTGTTCGGAGGTTTTCCTGCCGACAGACAGCGACTACGACTCCAGCGAAGCACTGAGTCCCAGAGACACCGACACACACACGCACACGCACACACACACTCGCACTCACACCCTCTTCTCATCGGCGCAGGACTTATCCCAGCAGACCGGGCAGGCCCTTAGTGGCTCCGCCCCCAACATGCAGCTCAGCCAGTCACATCACTCCCTCTCTGCTCTCCTCCAATCACCATCCGCCATGACCCACTCGCCCTCTGCTGTGAGCCAATCAAATCACAGAACAACCCTAAGTCCCTCCCCTGTCTCATCAAGGTCCTGCCTAGACCCCGCCTCCTTCTCCCGTCAACTTGACGACCTGTCAATCAGCCCCTCCCCCTCGCCGTCGCCTTTGTCTCGCCTCCCAAAGTCCAACTTCCTGTACGATCACAAGAGTAACGACCTGTCAATCAACACGCAGTCCTCATCATCATCATCCCGTCACTTCCTGTCTGACCCTCCAATCACGGCTAAGAGGAAGTTGTTGTCTAAGAGCCACCCGGCGCGCTCCCACACCTACTTCCCCTTCCGCCTGCAGAGTGACGTGGCCGGCATCCAATCAGCATCGCAAGGCGTCTACACCTCCCTCCCCCAGAGCGAGCTAGCCGCCGCCCCCTCACTCGCCCTCGCGCTGCCATTGGCTCCCATAGGCTCCGGGTCCGCCCCTGTGCGTTCGCCCAGTCGGGAGCCCAAGCCCAGCGTCAGACGCATCTTCGTGGAGCCATGCGAGTCTTCGCAACAAGCCACTCCCACTCACCCTCGGCAGCTCAAGCCTATTGGGTCGCCCGCTAGAGGCGGGGCTGGGGGCGGGGCTTCGAAACAGGAAGTGGTGCAGGAAGTGGACTCTGATGAGCAGACGGACGAGCAGGTGTCAGAGATCCTCAGCAGCACCCTCTAGGGGCCAGCAGCCGTCTGAACGCACACAGTCCATTGGCTGGATGTGGTCTATTGATGAAAATGAAGACATGTGATAGGCCAGATGTGGTCATGTGATAAGAGTGAAGACATGTGATAGGCCGGATGTGGTCAAGTGATGAGACTGAAGGCGTCTGATTGGCAGACCTGTGCTCGTGGGACCCGTCATGTGATCAGGCTGAGCATGCCTAATTGGTTTGAACTGTGGTCACATGATCAGACTGGAGCTGCATGATTGGTTGTGCTGCGGTGAAGTGAGCAGCTTGCTGCCTCTAGTGGACACACGCTGGACACCACATGACCTGTCATGACACTAAACACTGGACTTATGACATGGCTGAACTGTAATCATGTGATGAGACAGCAGACATCTTATTGGTTGACCTGTGTAGTGGACACGCACTGCCATGTGATCGCACAGGACACGCTTGATTGGTTGAATGTGGTCATGTGATGAGACTGGAGATATCTGATTGGGTTGGCCTGTGGTCGACTGAGCAGGAAGCACATGTCCAATTGGTTCACCTGTGGTCACGTGATCTGTCATGTGATCAGACTGAAGAAATCCGATTGGTTGAGCTGTGGACTCGCACTGCCATGTGATGAGAATAGATACCCCTGATTGGACAATCTGTGCTCATGTGACCTGTCATGTGATCAGACTGAACAAGTCTAATTGGTTGAACCGTGGTCATGTGATGAGACTGGACACTGCTAATTGGTTGGAACTGTGGTCACGTGATCAGATTGGAGCTGCATGATTGGTTGTGCTGTGGTGAAGTGAGCAGCTTGGACAAGCATGATGGCATTCATTCATATGCCCAGATTCAAAACGCCCGATTGGTTATCCTTTGTGTCACGTGAACGAACTACAAACTCACACGGACACATGATTGGTCGCCCTGAGGTCAGGTGATTGATCATGTGACTGCTGTGATTGTGTAGAGATAGCGCCCCACGATCCACTTATCATGCAACATGACTTTTGCAAAAGCAATCATCTCCTCCTGAATTACACTCTGATAACTACAGTTCTAATGATTGTCATGTGAAACTGCTCTGGAGTGCATTTCTCGAAACCATAGTTGCTAACCACGTTGCATTTTCCCATTGACAACTACCCAAGTTGCTAACTGGCTAACAACTACACTTTCGAGAAACGCACCGCTGTGTTGTGACTGGACCTTAAGTTGGCCCAAAATTCAAGTCTTTCACGGGGCACAAAATTTCTGGCAGCTCCCCTACCCATAATGCAATGCAGAATCGGAATCTGTGTCCCATAGGAAAGAGTAGTGTCGTGCTATGTAAAGTGGAATTCAGAAAAGAGTAGTGTCGTGCTCTGCAGAGTGGAATTCAGAAAAGAGTAGCGTTGTGCTAGCCTGATTATCATTGACTTTCAAATCTCTTCGAGACTTGGTCTGACCAACAGCATAACAATTAACATTTCCCAAACGGCATTTCCCAAATGGCCTCCCTTGGTTTACTAATGATTTTTTGCTTCCCAACAAAGTGGGAGGAGTTCCCGTATTTGAGGGAACTCAGAAAATACTTGCATTGACTCTTAACCTGACTGGTAGCAACGCTGAAGCTGTTGCGTCACTAGGAGGGCACGACCTGGCTAGTGTTGTGCTATGTGAAGCTGAGTTCCCATCCTATTGTGCTATTGCCACGTTTATGTTGCTTGATAAGTCGATCACGGCCATAAGTGTTGTCATGGGTACTATAGCCCCTCCCCCCACCAAGGCATGTTGTATGGCACTGCATCTTACTATGGAGCTTTCAAAACTAACTAACTAATGAACTTCAATGCAAACAACACAAAGACTGTAAATACAAACAGCGTAACAACAGTAAATACTAAACTATGTAACGAGGGAAGTTGCTGGTCAACTCATCTGAGATTCTCAAACACCATGGCAACGACTGTTATACATGT
>NC_085858.1:41251819-41256819 GCF_034702125.1 Engraulis encrasicolus | reverse complement strand
CATTACTAACAACTCCACAAAGTTTCGTCCAAATCAGTTGATTCGTTTTTGAATTATCCTGCTGACAGAATCTTTTAAAAAGTCCTGGTTCCGGTTGGTGATCCGGATCACCACTAGCCTGGCGAGCCAGATCCGTACAGCAAAAAGCTGTACCAGGGTCTGGGCGAGCTCGGAGAGAGTGTGGGCGGGATAAACGGTTGTCTATCAAAATGCCTTGGCACTCAACGCCACGCAATAAGATGGAATAGGAACAACCAATCACCACACAGTTCTGTGTAACATCACAGCTGTCTTTCAGAACGTACACGCGACACGCCCCTTTGTAGGTGAAGCGTCAACTTCGTGCCTTCATAGGAATGAATGTGTGTGATCACCGCAGCCACAAACAAGTTTCCTAATAAATCGTGTTTTCACTCACACAGTTTAAAAATGTCTCGTTTTCAACCATATGGCCCTCCTTGATCAACATGCGAAATGTTGAGCAATTTGGGGCTTCTTAAATGGTTATATTTATGATTGTTGTCAACATGGCATGTTCGATGTTAGCTAGCTAGGTGTATACCCATAGAACACGGCTGGATACCTGGCTGGCTCAGTGTTATCGACGACAGGTTGGCTAGTCGCTAGCTCGATAGACTAAGTGTCATTCCCATCTATTTAGTAAGCTACTTAAAACATCGAATGATCAAAAATGGTAATGTGTAGTGATCTATTTGTGTCTGATAAGTTCATGGTGTATTTTTACATCAATCCATGTCAGCCACGAAATGTATTATCATCCAGGCTTTTTAAATGAAGTAAAAAGTTTTGTGCTGTAAGTAGCACGGACGGCCGCCATGTTTCTTCTTAGATTAGTGCTGAAACGGAAAATGAGAAGGGTAGCCTAACCTTACATTTAGCCTATTTTTGAAAAAATAAATAAATGTAATACTCATTCAAGAAGGAAGTAGCCTGTCTATCTCTGCTCATGTTCTATCTATCTGTTTAATCCCATCAAATCCAAAGGAGAGGCGGACTTGTCTCTCTCTCTCTCTCTCTCTCTCTCTCTCTCTCTCGTGCTGGTGTTTGACCAAAAGTCGTTTCATCCGGACCTCTGCTGTTGGTCCCAAACAAATAGGCCTACAAGCCAGAGGGAATTGATCATTTACAGGCCTAAATAAAACAAATGTGCAGGCTGCCTTTTAAACATTCAGCCCATTCATTGACTCTAATGCAAGTGCACAGGGCCGGTTCTGGCTTATTTGGCGCCCTAGGCGAGTTTGAGTTCTGGCGCCCCCCCCCCCCCCTTTTTTTTATACCTTACAGAACACAAGAGTAATACCGGTAGTAAGCTTAACTAAATAGCATCAAGAACAATAACGGTGGATTTCTGGTTCTTTTGGACAGCCGACCAACACATCGGATTGAGTCGCATGAAAGTACCTTCACTGTGTGGTGTCTTGGATGTAATGGTGGTGCTGCCCTCAACCCCAGATGAGAGGGAGGTTATCAATGTGTTTGAATTGTAAAATGGAATTGAAATGCCAGGAGAGTGGTACAGTAAATTTGCATGTCAAATGCATGTGTAGACAATAGGCCTACCAAGGAGGTCTGCATTGATAGCCTATCTACACTACCTACAGCATCACAAAGCATGGCAGCATAACAAGTTTAATAAGCTACACATTTGTGCTGTCTATGATTCCAAACCAATTTCATTTCTGTACTGGAAATAGTGGTGCATTTGTGAGTAGGAGAATGAGAAGGGGGCTATCTATGTGTTTGAACTGGAGGGACAGGGTGAGAGAAAGGGAGAAAAGCTGTCACGCTTTTGAATTTCATAATATACAAAATATAGTAAATAGCCTCACTTGTCTGCAATACTACATCACTCAGCATGAAAACATGCTGTGCGTGGTTCTGTTACATGATTAATGTAGGCCTATATGTCATTCTGGTCTGGAAACAGTGGGTTTTTTTTAAGCTTACAACAAGCAGGTAATTCATTCAAGTGGATGGAAGGAGATATGGCAGCTAAACTTGTTTTAAACATGGCACCAGTCTTACTTTACATTGCTTGTCAACCTAAGCAAGTATTAGGATGTCAGGTGGGTGTTAGTGTAACAGAGTTAGAAATGTAGTTGGTGAATTTCACTATAAATATTTGGTTCTCCTTATCATACGAGTTGCAGCCACCTGGTGGTGTATTCTTGCAGCTGCAGTAGGTCACGTCTTTGCACACGAACTATGCTTCCTCCAGCCAGAAAGAGTTTACTTCGCTGGAGGTAAGTTCAGTGGTAGAATGCTTCGTGTGTTCATCCATAAATGCAATATTATACATGTGTGCATACTAAGGTTTGCAATTAAAAATGTTGTTTAGAGTAGTACTGCTACATGATTATGAGATCGCAAATGATTTTGCATAATTATTGAAATGGTATTCTGAAGTGATAATTTCTGACCACGCTATGAACCAGCTAGTCAGTTCGCTGCTAGTCTGAACCACGCATTCTTTGTTATCCGTGGTCAGTAAGCTAACTGTATCTTTATACTTTTGTGTACAGATATGAATGTACAACCGCAGCTGCATGATGTTGTGTGCACTTAATGTTTCACCAGGTAGGCTTTGTTTTGCTACTCGATGTCGTTCTCGTTCTGTTTATTTACTCACCAATGGAATACTGTAATGGAATGTCCCGTTTAATGAGGGAATGTTATCGTAAAATGTTGTCCATGATAATATGTATGTAAAAGACAATGGCTCCATGTCTCGTGCTGACAATTCACTATACGATCACATACAGCCAGAAAGAGTTTACTTCGCTGGAGATATGAATGTACAACCGCAGCTGCATGATGTTGTGTGCACTTAATGTTTCACCAGAATAAATGCGAGTTGGAGCCAACCTTTGTCGCCTTTCCTTGCCTTCGACCTGCCGCCGAATGCGGTCTGTTACATTAGTGAGTAGGCTACTTACAGCTACTTTACTGGATTTCATTGCTTGGCATACTTGGCTAATGTTAGCATGCTAACTAGCGATTTCTCAGATCAAAAGCAAAGCTCTTTTTCCCTCTAATTCCAAACAGTAGCCTCATAACTATTAGGCTTTACATTATCACAAACGGTTGCTGATTAAATCACATACTTCCAAAACACCCTCTGCAACTCCTGTATCATGCAATGACTGGTTTAATGAGAACATAACAATTCTGCACCCAGCAGAGCGGCATTGCTGTTCGCGCTTGCCCTCTGTCTCTCGAATGAGTCTCCAAATTCAAAATAGATCGGAAGCTGTCACTCGTCCCGCCCCCTTTCTCAGGGCTGTCTGTTTATTGGTTCACAGACTTCCCAGAGACAGTTGAAAGCGATATTAATTGGCTGAGGGGCGCTTTGCCGTGAGGAGCGCTTTCGCCACGCTTTGTTGATTGCGACTTCATAAAAAAACCTCCACATCGCAAAATTACGCATCGGAGAGCGCCATTTCGGCGCTCTTTCTTCACATTGCGCTCTAGGCGACCGCCTAGCCGGCCTATGCTTATAACCGGCCCTGCAAGTGCAACATGAAGGAAAATCGCCCCTCGGTAAGTTGCACCGTGCGCACGCATTTCTGGGCATTCAGCTGTTCAGGTTAAAAATGGTTTATTTGTAAACGTCTGGGGAAAAGAAAAAAAGAATGAAAAAAGAGTTCAATCCAGGTCTAAGGTCTCTCTACTGACTTGGGGGTAATTACACCTTCCAGGTTTTGGGTTTGAAGGTTCTGGGTTTCAAGGTTCCGGGTTCAAGTTTCCGGGTTCCGAAGTCCAGGCCTAGGAGCGTGCGTGTGTGTGTGTGTGTGGCATGGCCCAGGGCACTCTGCATGACAGCAGTAACTACTTAGCTTTGCTGACAACACTCTCTACGGTGGCCGAAGGAAGGGGAGGGAGAGAGCGTGTGTGTGTGTGTGTGTGTGTGTGTGTGTGTGTGTGTGTGTGTGTGTGTGTGTGTGTGTGTGTGTGTGTGTGTGTGTGTGTGTGTGTGTGTGTGTTAGACTGAGAAGGTTTCATTTGCATGCCGAGCTGGGCAGCTACAGATGTGAAATGGAGCATTCAAATAGCCAAAACACACGCATGCGCACACACACACGCACACACACACACACACACTCTCATAAACACACACACTGAGCACACTCCAGCTGTGAAATGGTCCATTCAAATGGCTGCACTAAACGACTGAATGCTCATCAAAGAAACGGTCACACACTCTTCACCAGATGACCAACACACACACACACACATGCTCTCTCTCGCTCTCTCTCTCTCTCTCTCTCTCTCTCTCTCTCTCTCTCTCTCTCTCTCTCTCTCTCTCACACACACACACACACACACACGCACAGAAACATACATGCATACACACACATATTCATACACATGCACACACAAAAACGCACACTAATTTACTGTGTGTGTGTGTGTGTGTGTGTGTGTGTGTGTGTGTGTGTGTGTGTGTGTGTGTGTGTGTGTAGGTCATCTGGATGGTGTGGTGTGTGTTATCGTGTTATCGAATCAAACCAACATGGCATCATACAACTGTGTTTGAATAACACGCCCACTTGAACCATCACATGTGTGCGCTACGACTTTGCATGTTAACACAGGTTAGGGTTATAGGTGACAACAAGTTCAGTATGGTGGGTTTGGTCTGGACACATTGTCGCCTTTTTCCTTGTTTCGCTGTTCTTGGCAAAAATAAAGCGTCGGAAACATTGCTTTACTGACAGGTCAGGGTTAGTGCTAGTTTTGG
The DNA here is from genome assembly GCF_034702125.1 of Engraulis encrasicolus. NCBI lineage: Eukaryota > Metazoa > Chordata > Actinopteri > Clupeiformes > Engraulidae > Engraulis > Engraulis encrasicolus. Next base: position 41,252,057 of record NC_085858.1, on the reverse strand, counting down.
TCAGGGCACAGCTGAGCAATTTCGCTTTCAGCAACAGAACATTTCAACAGGAAACCGCTAGGTGAAAAGCCGACTTTTGACTCCGTCAAACTGTCTGGCAAAAGCCTTGAGGAATCTGTCTCCGTGGAGGGTGGGAGATGGCTTACTCTACCATTTACATTCATTGGAGTTCCGAATTCAAATTAAAACCCATACTTTGCTTTATTAGCATGACTGTTACGATACAGCGTCGCAAAAG
>NC_085858.1:41244319-41246819 GCF_034702125.1 Engraulis encrasicolus | reverse complement strand
GAATTATCCTGACTCGTGAAACATGTGCCCGGCCAAGCAGCTCGCGCTAACTCGAAGACCTCGGGTTGTAACGGTCGGCGGGCGTGCCACCAATGCAGCGATGGAATAGATTATTCTGAAGACAATTGTCTTAACTTTTCAAAATTTCCAAACTCAACTTTGTTTTGGAGCTCAGTTTAAGTCCTGCAACTGTATGCTGTCATGGTCTCACGTCAGAAGACTTCTGTTACCGCTGGACAGTCTCGTGGACCACAAGTGTTCTATTAACAAGGTGTGTGCCCCAGCTCGCGCCAACCTGGGCTGTGATGGAGCCATTACACCGGGCAGAACTTTGAAGATTTTCATCCTAAAACCAAAACCTACCCAGGACATTTGGATAACGACAAGGAACCGGCTTTTTTATTCATCCAACCTTTATTTAACATTTTCGTTAATGGAGGGTAGTCCTCATTTTCATTGCAGCTCAAAAGAAAAGTAGGCCTAGGCTATAACCAGTAGACGCATTACTAATAACAACTCTGAGAGGATTACTCTTTAAAAAAAAAACAATTTCAAGGACTTTCGCGCGCAGTAACGGGCATGGATAACGCGCTGTGCCTCGTGGCAATGTGTCTGCTGTTCATGACGTTGGGCACGCGGATGGAGGAGGGCTCGTGCCAGCACTACTACCTGCTTAGGCCCATCCCGAGTGACACGCTACCGCTGGTGGGCCTGCCCGAGGACCCGAACCCCGTGCTGGACCCCCGCGAAAAGGATCTAAACGAAACGGAGCTACGTGGACTCTTGGGGAGCCACTTTGATGCGCATTTTATGTCCGTAACCTCCCCGCCACTACCGTCATCATCATCACAGGACGACCGGTACGTAGTCAGTTTATTCTAGATAGATAGATAGATCAGTAACCTCAACACTGCCGTCATCACCATCACTGGACGGCAGGTACGCACACGTATCTGATATCAGTGATAGGCTTCGTAAAAGTCATGATATTATCTGGTCGTTTTTTCAGTTTTTTTTACTACTGCAATGGCAACAGCATAGTTTATCCCTTGTAAAGTGTTTTTGTTTTGTGTTTGGGTCATTTTGACCCGGGCATATAGGAAAAAAATAAAATAAAAGGAAAACAATATATAGCTCATATTCACCCTCACGTTCCCTTCATCCTGCTTGTGAATTTCTGTGTAGACCTGTATGTTTTGAGAGTGAAAGATACAGAGAGAGAAAGTGAAGTGAAGAAAGTGACTAAACTAAACGGATAGGCCTACTATTTTTCTCAAGCAAAAAAAAAAAATGAAAATGGGTCAAAATGACCCAAACACCTTACAAGGGTTACATTGAAATCACAAGTTGCCTGCCTCAGAATTCCAAGTTAATTTAAATCTTTATTTTAGGATACGTTGTGTAGAGTTGTGTGTGTGTGTTGTTTGAACACACAGTTACAATTCAAAGCTTCACAAAATGTACAAAAAATGTACAAACATAATTGTACAAAATGTACAATATGGATTTAAATTAACTTGGAATTCTGAAGGCAGCTGGTATTTTTTTTACAGTGTACAGCTGCACAGATGCATTATATTGTGCAGGTATATATTGCAGATATTGAACCATAGAAGTCGAACATTAGACTAGATCCAGACTATAGAACTATAGATGTAGAACATTAGACTAGAACCAGACTATAGAACCATAAAAGTGGAACATTAGACTAGAACCAGACTATAGAACCATAGAGCAGAGAAGGTGTAGGCTAAGTATGAGAAGGGTCCCTTCCATTTACCTCTACTCTGCTATTCTCCACAGTGTAGCGGTAGGCAGCGAGGAAGGCAACGGCAACGACGCTATGGAGCTACGGAGGCCCAGTGGGGCCATGCCAAAGGAGATCAAAGCCATGGACTTCGAGCTCTACCAGCAGCAGCCGTTTGGCGGGAAGAAGCAGCAGCAGAAACAGCCCAGCAAGAAGCTGCGTCGGCGGATGCAGCTGTGGCTGTGGACCTACGGGTTCTGCCCGGTACTGTACGCCTGGAACGACCTGGGCGCGCGGTTCTGGCCGCGCCACGTGAAGATCGGCACATGCTACAACAAGAGGTCCTGCTCCGTACCGGAGGGGATGATGTGCAAGCCCGCCAAGTCGGCCCATGTGACCATCCTCCGATGGAGATGCCAGCAGCAGCAGCAGACACGGCGAGGTGGTGGAGGGGGAGGGCTGAAGTGTGCATGGATCCCCGTGCAGTACCCCATCATCACAGAGTGCAAGTGCTCATGCCCCAACGGAGGATGATCACTAATGAATTAAGCAGAAAGGCACTCAGAGAGTGCAGACCTCCGCCAAGGAAGCTGTTTGATAGAAAATTTGACTGTTACACCCAATTTTCATTTCGAGTTTGTAACTGGAAAGTCAAAATTCGCCCTGTCCTGCAACTCAATTTGCGGTCACTAGGCGGCGTGAGAATTTCTATGCTAGCAATGGTGAAGGATCTTTAAAAAAAAAAATCCGGTT
>NC_085858.1:41211819-41214319 GCF_034702125.1 Engraulis encrasicolus | reverse complement strand
TTATTATAGTCTGTGACTAATTTATAAAAATGTCCCCTTTTTTGGAAATCATTGTCCTAATAGGCCCTAGGTGCACTCTGCTTTATTTGTTTAATTTTTCAGGTCAAAGTTAAGTGGCATGTCACAGTTTTTCCCTTTAAAAAACAATAATCGCGACTATTCGAAAAAAAATAGTTGATAGAATAATCGGGAGGAAAATAATCATTAGGGACAGCCCTACTCCACAGAGTGTGTGTGTGTGTGTGTGTGTGGGTGTGTGTGTGTGTGTGTGTGTGTGTGTGTGCGCGTGCGTGCGTGCATGCGTGTGTGTGTGTGTGTATGTGTGTGTCTCTGTGTAAATGAGTTCATTCAGACTAATAAATAAATGGCAATCTTCGGTGTCCAGGAAGAATGTGCATGTGTGTGTGTGCGTGCGTGTGTGTGCGCGTGTGTGTGCGTGCGTGTGTGCACGCCTGTGCCTGGGAAAAGTTCATGCAGTACTTAATGATCATTAACTGTCCTTGATCATCATTAACTGTCCTTGATCTGGAGCTGTGTGTGTGTGTGCGTGCACGTGAGTGTATGCATGTGTGTATGCGTGCATGTGTGCGTGCATGCGCGGGCGTGTGTGTGTGTGTTTGTGTGTGCTTCTAGATAACGTAAGGGAAGTTTGTGATAAGCCATATCTACTGCAGAACAAAAGCCTGCCATGTACAGTAGGGTGCACTGCTGCAGAGCAGACACACATGTACAGTATGCATGTATGTCTGCATATAGGCCTGTGTCCTGTTTTTTGTCAGTTGTGCAATAGTCTTGTGATGTAATGTTATGTGTATGTCCTGTCTTAAACGAGTGTTGCTCAGGGATACAAAATGAATTTCAGTGCAAACTGACAATAAAGTATAATCGTATCGTATCGTATCGTAGACACACACAGGCATGTCTGTAGATTTGGATACAGCTGGGCCTTCATTACATTACATTACATTACATTACATTGCACTTAGCTGACACCTTTTTCCAAAGCAACTTACAGTTGCCTTATTTTCAGGGTATTGGTTACAGTCCCTGGAGCACTGTGGGGTTAAGTGCCTTTCTCAAGGGCACCTCAGCCATGGATGGAGGTGTAGGGAGAGGTAAGGGTGGGATTCGAACCTGCAACCCTCTAATTTCAAGACCACCTTCCTAACCTTTAGGCCACGGCTGCCTCCCAGGTGACCCTAGATTACTATTAGGTCCTAGATTATGCAACAGCCACTGAAACAAATAACTTTTCACAACATGTAATGTTATCAGTCCAGCATTGTGTCTGTAGTATATAACACAATACCTACACCCCAGGTGGGTTTACAGAATAGTTTTTTTCCAATCTCTAATGCCTGTAGCATCGTATTCCATATAGCATAGCATAGTACCACAGTAGAGTAGTGCCATAGACACAGATACAGGTACACATACACAGGCACAACTGTGTGTCAAGGGAAGTCTTCAAGTGACCCAAGATTACAACGGCTACAGACAGTTTTTAAAATCTCTAATGCATGCAGCATCTTATTAGATATGCATGTGGTATAGCACAGTAGAGATTAATACCACAGATTCAGATGCAGGTATACCGTTAGCAAGTCTGTGTATCTTCAGGTGGTCCCGGATGCAACAGTCTATCCCTCCCAGCCTGGGTATTTCATAATAGCATTATATATGCACAGTGGCTAATTATTAGGCAACAGTCTTTTTATGCCTTGTCTCTCACAGGGTATTTCACATGAGCGTTGTTATCCGCACAGTAGCTAATTAGGCAAAAGAGTATTTAGGACAGAAACGTAGTGCATTTTATGCATGTTTTCAAATTACAGTCTTTATAATCATCAATATATCTATTGGATGTAAGGCAACGTTCAATAATAAATTAATCCTCATCAATAGAACTTATATAATAATTCATCATGCAATGTAGGTCTATACATTGTAGCCAAGGGCATCCCTGTGTATAGCACAGTGAATTAACCCATTTAATACCAAGGCACCTGCAGCAAATGCCTTTTTGGGAAAATGTGCCCTCAGCCTATAAAAGCCTAAATATCTCTGCCTCCAAAGCACATAAAACATGAAACAAATGCAATTAAACGCTTGGACCATCATCTTGCATTAATAAGTGTTCATTCAGCTCTAACATGGCCACATTTTTAATAAACAAACCCCTCCAATGCTGACTGGGCCTTAATGAAGCGTCTATGACGCTCCAGGTGCCTATGCAGCGTATAAACAGCACTAGGCTTACATGAGTTAACCTCGATAAGACACGGTGTTATAAATGAACTGTTACCAGAATAGCAATGACCAAGTCGTAGTGCATTACTTAAGGCCCTGTGTTATGTCAGAGTAGTATAGTCCTATGGTAGTTAATATTTCCATGACTTTTTCTCGCATTCAACTGGTGGAACAACGTGCATTATGGGGCTACACCCACAAAAAAACATTTTTCTGGAGGCTTTTAAAAAAAAATCTGTGATGCATGTGG
>NC_085858.1:41201819-41206819 GCF_034702125.1 Engraulis encrasicolus | reverse complement strand
CAGTGTGGGGTTAGCTGCTTTGCTCAATAGCACTTAAGCCATGGATGGATTAGGGAGAGGTCAGGTGGGATTCAAACCTACAACCCCCAGATTGAAAGACCATCTCCCTAACCATAAGGACGTGGCTGCCCACTTTATAATTGAACAGTAATTTACGTGTACTACATTATATTACATTGCACTTGGCTGATGCCTTTTATCCAAATCGACTTACAATCGAGGACATAATGATAGCTGACAACCAGTGCAGATGCCAAGTATGGTTAGGTTTTTGTTTCTGTTAAGGTACATTAGCACAGGACATACACATCATGCCATATACCCTGGCCTGAGACTGGGGCAGCTAAAGCATTAGTGTAGGAGATACAGTAGTCAAGAAGAAGAAGAGTCTTTTCTTTAGAGGTGCTTAACTCGAATCTTTGGGGCGTCCGGGTTGATTGGATCATTCCAAGGACGGTATCCGGATTAGACAGATCACTCGGATCACTTAGGCTACTTAAAATAAATAATAATAAATAATAATAATGTAGTTTTTTAAATGTTTCTGCGCTATGCGCCTCCCCTTTTTTGTCCCATTTATCAATTTACATTGAGAGTAAGACAGTTTGATCAACAAAACTCACTTTATGAATCGTCACAGTTCCGAAACTCATGCTGCGATCCGACCCACCTGGGTCTCCTCACTAAACATGCGACCACGACTCGAAGAGCCTTTGGCAGCATTGAAACGGCATGTTCCTGATTTTGCAATAAGTAATGTGTGTGTTTGTAGGCTATTTAAGAAGACTAAAAGTCAAATATTTGGGAGCAGAAGTCTAGTTGAGCAGGGACAGACAGGAGGCGAGCAGCAGATGACCACTCGCTTCCGCTGCCGAGTTGCCTTGCGACTCGCACACTCGTGGCAAAAACGAAACTTAAGCGGTGATCCGATCCATAGGGGATTCGCTGCTACCAACAACTCAGTCAGGATTCGTCTCTGACCGAGTCGCCGAGGGCGCCGCTGTTGACTCGGGCGAGGGGAGTGACAGCAGTGGCTGTAATGCCTGTACACTGTGACGTTGTGATTGATAGTAGATTGATAGAGTCACGTCTGTAGACTATAATTTCCCTAAGAGTAGCCTACAGAGTGAGATGTAAAAGCGTTGGTAGAGCACTGTTAACATTTAGAAATGTAGACCTCAACAGATTCAGAAGCACGTATCTGAGAGTGGGAATCCGCGACTCGATTGACCACAAGGACGGATCTAACGTGCTCAATGACTAGGCGGGAGTTGGTTCCGTTTTACTCAGTCAGTGTTCGTGACTGAAAAACATACTAGAGAGATGGCTGTTGTTGTAGCTGCCATTTTGTTGACATATTAATGAAATGCCGTCTGACTCGCCTTTGGCGGATCAATGCATGACAGCCATCCGGTCTGTCCAGACGAGGTCTTGATCCGGCTCTCCAACCGGATCATCCGAGTTTTATCACAGCTCTACTTTTCTTGCTTCTGGAAGGTTGAAAGAGATGTGCTTAGTCTTGCTGCCTCTGGGAGATTGTTCCACCACAACGACAGGGAACAGCCTTGACTGGGATCGCTTCAAGCGAGCAGGCGGCAGGGCAAAACAATATGTGGTGGAGAAGCGTAGTTCTCTTTTAGGAACGTGAGAATGTCCTTCAGATAAGCTGGGACAGTTCCTGTCACTGTGATGGTTTTGTAAGCAAGGGCCAAGGACTTGTGCTTGATCCGGACAGCAATCGGTAGCCAGTGCAACTCTTTTGGGTTTAGTGAATACCAAACGTGCTGCAAAGGCAAAATAATACAGTGCTAGAAATTACAACATCATTTGCCTTAGTGAGTATGGAAAGTACTTGGACTTGGATGAGCGTGTGTGCGTGTGCGTGTGTGTGTGTGTGTCTGTGTCTGCTTGTGTCCGTGTCTGCTTGTGCGTGTGTGTGTGTGTGTGTGTGTGTGTGTGTGTGTGTGTGTGTGTGTGTGTGTGTGTGTGTGTGTGTGTGTGTGTGTGTGTGTGTGTGTGTGTGTCAGTAACGTGCGGTCAGCTTTATGGCTGGTGAGGCAGTGACTTATCAATATTTGCCAAATACCTATAAGTTTCATATGTCGCTTTCTGAACATAAGGTAGGCCTACATATTAAAACATACTGCATTTAGAGAAAATGCCATTAGAGATATCTCTCTCTCACTCACACACACACACACACACACACACACACACACACACACACACACACACACACACACACACACACACACACACACACACACACACACACACACACACAGAGGATTCAGTGGTCCAGACTCGGCGTTGGCGCAGGGGGCGTGGGTAAACAACGGTGGGACAGTGCCATTTAACAAGTTTGAGTCAAGTTCACCATATAACTGGCGGCAGAGTCACGTTTAGTTCTACCTAGGCTACCTACTGCACAGGCTGCGCTACTAGGCCTGCTAGGCCTACTCCTCCTCCCTACACCAATATGTCTGGTGTCAGGTGGACACCACATTCAGATCAGACGCGATATGTGTCCAGGATTATACTGTATTTGTATAGGCCGTCAAGATACAAGGCCATTCTCAGTGTTTTCTGGTCTTTGAAAGAGGGGACGCTGATAACCCCAAGCCACACGAGCATTTTGGACAAAAATGCTCTTATGGTGAATTTTGAGGTCTGCTTATCAGCGTTCCTTTCACTCCACCACTCGAAAATAGGCCTACAGATCCGATGCTTGCGTTGTAATAGGCTACCGCTTACACAGCAACAATTCACATTATGCATTCAACAACAGAATATCACCCCACCGGNATGATCCTTCTGGTAGCCTGTGAAATAGATAATGAAGCCAGACGTGGCCGTGATCATGGACAGCTACCACCTCCGGTAGAAAAGACTAGAGTAGACAGAAAATGGGCACGACATGGTGCGTCATTTGAGGACACTCCTCCTGAGAACCGTCAACTATCCCACTCATCCACATCATACCACTGCGGACCCAAACTCAACCTAAATACTATAGGCTAAACAATAGACAATGACGCTGAAATATTCCACAGTCGTTCATCTCGAGGATGGACATTTCAAAGAATGTCAGACGAGCCGAACCTCAAAGCGTGTATTATACAGCGTTTGATTATTATCATTTTAAACTGCCTCGTTAGGATAGCAAGCAACGTTATCACTTGGGCATACTGGGACTGGCAAAGTGAACACACAGCTGCAAACCAAACCAAAATCCAGGAACCCACAACCCCTAGTTCGTTCTGTTGCCAACATCACTCGTGATGAATTATTCTTTGAGACATGTAGCCATTGGGTCCGTGTATATTTTCGTTCATTCATTATTCTATTTCGGATATCACACGAGAAAGGAATAAGGACTTGTTTATGATGATTTACGCTTGAATATCACTTGTGAAATGGAACCAAGCGCCATATTTTGATATTTTGTAGGTACTGAAAATGAAACGTTGAATCTTAGAAAAGAGAGAAAAGCGATAAAGAAAAACGTCCTTCTGAATTGCGTCTTTTGTTTATTCAGAATTCGGGTGACCTGAGAGTAAATCCTGGAAGGCTGGTTGAGCCTTCATTACATGGTTTCTTTGGAGGCAAACGGACTTTGCAGGCATTGTTGATGCAATATTCAGAACGTTGCTACACTTCAAAGATGTGGTCGATCTGTGATGACTGTGCGAGGAATTTGTGTCATGAGATGGTTGCGTAGGCTATCCATATCAAGCAAGCGCCACAAGCATGTGCATACGCCCCACCGCCATTGAGTAGGGCGTCCCAGAGGGGGAAGAATGATTTACTGTCTATATTTTGACTTAAACTTATCAACCAATTTAACCTTCGCAACGACATTTCATGTGCTTAGGCCTGGTCTTAAGACTTGATTGTATTTGGCCATATAGCCTATTATAGCGTTCTAATCCAACAGAAGTGCAGCTGTGCGACCAGGAGAGATATCTTCGATGGGAAGGGGTAGACCAACTGTCATTGAGAACATTGACAGTTCTTACGATCAGCATCAGTTTCCCAGTTCATCTCCAGCCTTTAGGTGTATACCCGGACATATTGCTTTCCAACAATATCACTAATGTTCCAAATACACCAAAGTGAAATGTGTATTCAACATGCGTAAAACTTGGTATGGAGAGCGCGCGCTTCAGCTCATTACACTTGCCAGAATACGCAACAGTTTGCGTGAGAACACTGCTTTGGACCGTTTGCTCCCTAATGCATATTACTACATGTGAAAGGGTATAATAGGTTATTGATTCCAGAGACTTTAGCCTTTATTTAGGCTATAAAGTTGAGTCCATAACATAAAGGGAACTTCACCTCTATTTTATAAGGCGGACGCACGCTCCAATACAGGCCTAACCATCACGCGTGCTGCGCATAGGCCTACTAGCCTGTACATCGCAAAAATGTTTTTCATCATTCTATTATTTTTCAGTTGTGTCTCTGGCTCCAGCTACTGTTCTGTGTGTCGTTTGGTAGCTAGACCTTTTCTGATGCGTTTCAGACGGCAAACTTTCCTTCCGGGTAAACAGAGGGGGAGGGGTCAGTCAAATGAAATTCAATAAACGAATAGCCAAATATCACAAATTGAAAAACGATAATGCTATTATGGTATGAAGTAACACATGCAGAAAACAAAATACAGCCATTTCTGCTTGTATTGCTTTAATCAAAACAAGAAATTGCACCCTTTTTTGAATTTCATATTTCATTCCAAAATAGAATAATGAATGAACGAAAAAGTACACGGACCCTATTCCTATGTCATTCAAAACATTCTCACTAGTTGCAGGTTAAGATAACGCCTGAAATGCATATGTGAAACATAGCTACTGTAAAACCAATGCAACCGAACTATTTTTCAAACAACTCTTGCTTCATCTTGACAAAATCAAATAAAACTTAGACCCAAGTCAACGCCACGGCGGGCAAATGTAATAATCAAATTTCCTTACCTTGAAATGCTGTCTTGATTA
>NC_085858.1:41159319-41194319 GCF_034702125.1 Engraulis encrasicolus | reverse complement strand
AGCCGGCTCCGCGCCGCGCTGCATTTGGAAAATGGAACTCGAGCGTATTTTTCACGCCGGCGACCGGCGCTGTCTCATTCAAATGAATGGCAAAGTAGCATGCTAGCTTTGGCTGTGAGGGGGTTTTGAACAGGACTGGCCTCGCAAGCCGACGCTGTCAGTGTGCAAGGCAGAGAAAAACACACCGGCCGAAACTAAGCAGAAAGACCGCGTTCGTCCCGCGACCGTTCCGTTCGGCTTTGGTATGTTTTGCCCCTAAGTAACAGATCTAGACATAGCCATTACAATTTTGGTGACAGTAGGGTCATAGCATAGGCTCTTCGCTAAGGGGTTAAAGTTAATCGCGTGCATTAGATGTAGGCCAAACTATAACCGATGGCCATCCTGTGGTTTGGTTTAATGCGTTCAAAAGGAAGCCAAAAGAGGAAGACAGGCAGGCACTTCACGTCAGCCCTGGAGATGGAGAGGTCTCTGCCCTTGCTGATCTCATGTAAGTTATGTTTCATGACTTTTGTTACAAAATGGGATAATCACAGATATTTAAAAACGCAACATGACATACTTCATGCTATGAGATATGTTTGATATGTTTTCATCAAGTCAAAAGTGAAACTATGAGATTGCACAAAAATTTTATTTCTAGTGAAATCAAATTATCCATTTCAGAAATAGGATGTGTAGGGTTTTTTTTTCCCAATACGTAGAGGTGTTTTAAGCCTAGAGAACACAAACGCAGATAAATAATGATTTGTACTGCTCTACATGAGGTGAATTATCATTTTCTCAGATAATCATAGGATATCCCCTTTTTGCATGGATGTTTGAACCTTTATACATTGAAAAACATGGTTAAATTTAAGACTTCATTTTCTGGTCATGGATGTCTTTATACCTTTAAAGTTATGTTGAAAGTACACAAAGTAGCTCCAAGTTAGTTAGTTAGAAAGTATGTGCATCTTTATAAATAACAAACACCTTGGGCCCTCATCGCCACTCGTTGACCTCTGACCTCATCTGTCAAGAGTTTTACCTCACAGATAAGTTCTGATACTATGGTAATGGTCAGGGCTTGACACTGGCACTAGCCAACCGGCCAAATGCTGGTAAAACTTGGCTACGCCTAGTAGTACTTTCAGTGTGTCACTAGCCAATTTGGCTGGCAGTTTATTCCTTGGTAACGTACACATCATAGCCTTTATGCTGCTGTTTGCCCATTGTGTATAAATTGTTTGCATTTAAGTTCAAGAAAAAGCTTAGTAACTCAGTTTTCTATTTGCTTGATATACTTCCATGTAGAATGGAATACACTCATCTTGCTTTAGCACCTCATCTTCTGAGGTTAGACGTACACTTATCATGAAGAAAAAATAACGATAGAAAATCAGTGGCTAGTGGAATACCTGAATGGCTAGTGAATCGGGAAAACCACTAGCCACAGTGGCCAGTGGGTGAAAAAGTTAATGTCAAGCCCTGCTAATGGTAAAACAATGTTTGTTTGTCAGCAAACCATTCATATCAATACATATTTATACTAAATCTATCAAGGTTCTGTACAAATAAAATGTCTGATTGTCTCTGCTTGACCTTTCTGCTTGTCTCCTTTCTCCATCTGTTAAATTGCAAATTATCTCAGTTTTCTGGAGTGGTGTATATGTTTCATGTGGTGTACATGCTTCATGTTAACATGTGCACTCCTTGTAAATTTCTTAGATCAGTGTTTCTCAAACTTTTTCAGATCGAGAACCACTTTGTCCCCCTAAATATATTCAGGGACACCGGTTGATGGGTGCTAATTTGACACTGTTAATTTCGATGCAGATCACTTACTTTTTTGTCCATATTCACAAGCCTGTCTTATTGTAGTGAAAATGTTATGTTTAGCTTTGTAATAATGTTACAAATATAGGTACCTTGTCTTGGTAAAATAGAAACCCCCTCGCGGACCTCCTGAGCTCTGTCACGGACCACTCCCCGGACCATACTTTGAAAATCACTGTCTTAGATCAATAAGGGGGGAGGGAGTGATGAAAAAAAATCTGAATATGAACTATGAAATGCGGGTAAAATAGAAAATTGACAAGAAAGGACAACTAAGAAGAGGGAACAAACCACCCTACAAAGTCCTGAGTGTGTGTCTCTCACCCTGAAGGCCAGAAATATGTCATCAGGCCATCGAACATCCTGCTGTCACACTACCAAACATGGACTTCCCACAACCATAAAGAAAAAGGCATACTATCAAAAACAAACAGGAAATAAAATCAGAGTGCTTCTGGGTCTTCACCTTTTTTCCGTGGTGTTCATCAGAGTAGGGGTTCTCAAACCTGGTCCAGGTAGAGAAAATATCAATGTTAAAATATTAAATGTTTTAATGCCTATGCGCGTCGGTCCTCATGGCCTACTTCAGGGCGTATTCGTAGCCAAATAAAAGCTACAACATTTTAACCTTGAGTGTCTCCAATTTTCTCTACCTGAAAAAGCACATGTAATGGAGTCTAACTAGCAGAGCTGGCGTGGAACGTTGGTAAACCTCCTTCCAAAAGCCTCATACAGTGTCGATGCCGTTGGACTGAGAAACTGGTCTCTTGGTCCAGCGGTATCGTACTGTGCCTCCCATTGCAGAACTGTTGTAGTTGACGAGGTAGCATGTTCGCGCCCCGAGGGGGACGAGCAGATTCAAGATGACCTCCGTCACACACATACTATTTCAAGAGTCCAGATGCAAAACCGTCTAAATGCCATTCCAAAACACAGAAAGAACTCATTTGTAAACAGAATTTCTCCAAGCAATCCCAATAAAAAAAACACTGTAATATTTCATATTATGAAGTACAACAAATCAAAATGAGTAGGACTGATTTTTCAGTCAGATTTATATCCACATACCCATTGTGTGGATGTATTCCTGAAGTTCAGTGCATATTACAGTTTTTGCCGACTGCTTGCACACAATTTGCAAAATTTGGCTCATAGAGTCAAAACTCTACACACAAGCCAATTAAGGTAAGCGTACCCATTAAGCCCACCAAAATCTAAATTTCTTTATTTTTCAATCATCTTCACATAATGTTTTTGTGAAATAATTTGTTAAATAGTAAGATTTACCTCTCTTCTGAATGTTTGTCACTGCGTTGATGAATATTTCAAAGTACAATATGAAGATTTTTTACGAGAAAAGTGAAAAGTCTGAATGGGCTTAAATGGTACCATTGGTACCATTTAAGCCCACTTGTGTTCCAAATAAGCTCATATAGTTATTTCTCTATCAAAATACCTGGTGAGGTGTGTGAATTGAGTTTAAACAGTGTAGCGTACATGGCATAAATGGTTTCAGACCAAAAATGTAAGATTTGCTCAAAAAATAATGCATAAAACCTAATTAAATATTACGGCATCTCTTATTTCATATACTTCATAAAATTCTTCATCCAAACAGAGAAATTTATTTTTTTCTTATTGATTATTGTTAGTTCATTACATTACGCCTTTTTAACCAACAACTTGAGATTGTACAGCACTTTTTTCTGTCCCTCAAAGACATTTTTGGTTAGCATGCATGCCAGCTTGCATGCATTTCAATGGGCTGTACCATTTAAGCCCACCTAGTACCCATTAAGCCCGCCTATACAAAAAGCTATTTTATGGAAATAATCAGCTCCACAAAACATTTTATGATGCATTTCTTTCAAGATCAATGCCAAACAAACTGGAATATGCTTAGAATTCATACCTAACCACCTTAAGTCTTACGGCAGAGTAAGATAAAGATGGTGTGTGGTTGTATCAAGAAAATATCGGCGTTTGCTCGCTCATAAAACACATCTTTCCATTTGAAGGGAACTGCTATAATTTGGCAAAACACTGGACGTTTATATATAAAAATCATTACATTTACCTCTTAGTTCACTAAATATGAAAGTATTTTCAAAACATTTGACTTTAACTACCTGAAATTCTATGATTTCTGACATGTCCCAAAACAGCAAAGTTTTGAGGCAACTTCTTGTCAGTAGTCCTGTGACTGGATTCACTTGGATGGGGATAACTCAACGATAGAAAATGTGATTTGTTTGCAATAAAAAACATTTTGTCAGTTACTAAACCCTTTAATTGGATAGGGTGATGAACAACGAAATCCACCTTTTCCCTTTCTTTAAATTGACCTCAAAGTTGAAAGTGGGCTTAAAGGGTACATGGGCTTATTGGGTACGCTTACCTTACTCTCAACACTTGGAGATAAACCCATCACATATATGGCAACATGAAGCTCTGCTATAAAAGCATAAACATTGCCATAAAAACCTTACAATCTTTTGTCAAAACCTCACTTTCATGTCAAAAGACACACAAAAGCACCAAATGAGAAAACAAATTAGATCAACTTTAAAACAGTTGTCTGCTTTATACAAAACACAGCAGTCTTTCTTTTTGGAGCAGTCTATTCAGTCTCACAGAATGTAAATTTTCACAAGACCCCAAAATTCAATACTGTACATTACAAAACTGCACCTTACAGTACAGGACATTAAACCTAAGCAAAATATATCTCAAACAGTACATCACTCTAAATACAACAGTGTGTAGGTGAGCTTATGTACCTTTTTTGTGTATTGGTTATATTCACAAATTTTCAAACATCTAAATATGATATAAATATGGGGTTACGTCAACATGCTGTAATGACAATCATCAATGACAATCAAGTCAATATAGGCTACTTTGTTTGGTTATGAGGTATGAGGTATTCACGAAATACAATACATTTTCACAGACACACTATGCAGCTGACATCTACATGACATCATCAAAATGATATGTTCAGTCAGTTTGCTCAAGTGGTCTTGCTTGGTTGTGTTCTGAAAATGACACTATTTCTACAAACTATCATGTTCACATTACCTAACATGTGAAGATGAAGACAAAAGGCTACTCTTGGCGGCATGTATCAGGCTAGGTTTTACAGTACGTGAGTCAGTCAATGCCATACTCCATATTCTACACTTTAGTACCATTGTGCTATTCGCCTTGTTTAGCATACAATCAATCAAAGTAAAACAAATAAATGCAAAATAAAACAAATGCAATGTAATATAAAGCATGCAACTTTGTAACATGGCAGAATAGTGTTCAATTTTGAAAGCATGTGTTTTATTGTCTGCGTCTAAATCTTGTCATACATCAGAGTGTTTTGTTTTTTTAACAGATGTGCTTTCAAGTCAAGTCAAGTCAAGTCAAGTAGGTTTTATTGTCAATTTCTTTACATGCACTGGTCATACAAAGAATTTGAAATTACATTTCTTGCTTTCCCATTAGACATAGACTAATCTAGGTAAGGACATAGACAGTATAGACATAGACAGTACTTATACATGGACTTAAGACAGTATGGACATAGACAGTGCTCATACAGACATTTAAAGTGCAAGACTGGACAACAGAAGACTTGTAGAGGACATACATTAAGAGGTATCTGTTGTGCTTTTGTGCTTTTCCTAAAAAAAGTCCTTTATAGCGTTCTGACATGGTAATAGTAGCATTTTGAAGAAAATAAATATTAAAAAAGGTCTGTCAAGTACACCAGCAGCAGTGTGTGTGTGTGTGTGTGTGTGTGTGTGTGTGTGTGTGTGTGTGTGTGTGTGTGTGTGTGTGTGTGTATGTGTGTGTATGTGTTTAGTGCAGGTAGAAGGTGCGGTGTGCGTCTTGTGTGTGTGTTCGTGTGTCTGTGTGTGTGTGTGTGTGTGTGTGTGTGTGTGTGTGTGTGTGTGTGTGTGTGTGTGTGTGTGTCAGTGTGTGTATGTTGGGGTTTAGTGCAGAAAGTGCAGTGTGCTTGTGTGTGTGTGTGTGTGTGTGTGTGTGTGTGTGTGTGTGTGTGTGTGTGTGTGTGTGTGTGTGTGTGTGTGTGTGTGTGTGTGCATGTTTTGAGTTAGTGCAGGTTGAAAGTTCAGTCACGAGTATAGTAGTGCAGGTGGAATGTTCAGTCGCAGATATGGTGGTGGGGGGATGGGGGGGGGGTTGTCAGTGGCCTTGCTGGCTAGAGGCTGACAGTGGAGGGAGAGTGGGTTGAGTGTTCAGCATCTTGATCGCTTGGTGCATTGTGCTGCTCGCCAGCCTGGTGGTACGGGAACGGAGGCGCCTGTACCTCTTTCCAGAGGGCAGGAGGCTGAGCAGTTTGTGTGCAGGGTGGCTTGTGTCTTTGATGATCATCAGTGCTTTCCGGGTGAGGCGTGTGGTGTAAATGTCCTGCAGGGAGGGGAGTGGTACTCCAATGATCTTCTTCGCTGTGTTCACAACACGCTGGAGTGTCTTCCTGTTTTTCTCCGTGCAGCTTCCTCCCCACACTGTGATGCAGTTGGACACGACGCTCTCTATGGTTCCTCTGTAGAATGTTGTCATGATGGAGGGTGTAGCACTTGCCTTCTTTAGTTTGCGCAGGAAGTAGAGACGCTGATGGGCCTTCTTCGCCAGTGATGTAGTGTTGGTGGTCCAAGAGAGGTCGTCGCTGATGTGCACTCCAAGGAACTTGGTGCTGCTCACTCTCTCCACAGCATCGCCGTCGATGGTCAGTGGTGGCAGTTGTTTTTGGACCCTTTGGAAGTTGACAACAATCTCCTTGGTCTTGTTGACATTCAGCAGGAGGTTGTTGTCTTTGCACCATCTGGCCAGCAGGTCTACTTCTTCTCTGTAGTGAGTCTCATCGCCCTTGGTGATGAGGCCCACCAGTGTTGTATCATCCGCAAACTTCACTAGATGGTTAGTGCTGTGGGTCGTTGTGCAGTCGTGTGTCAGCAGCGTGAACAGCAGGGGGCTGAGAACACAACCTTGCGGAGCCCCCGTGCTCAGGGTCAGGGTGCTCGAGGTGTTGTTCCCTACCCGTACTGCTTGTGGTCTTTGCATCAGGAAGTCCAGCAGCCAGTTGCAGAGGGATGTGCTGAAACCTAGTTTGTCCAGTTTTCTGATGAGTTGTTGTGGTATTATGGTATTGAATGCTGAACTGAAGTCAATGAACAGCATTCTCACATATGAGTCTTTATTGTCCAAGTGGGTGAGGGCTGGATGGAGGGCAGAGCAAATTGCATCCTCCGTGGATCGCTTGGCTCGGTATGCGAACTGGTAGGGGTCTAGGGTGGGGGGTAGGGTGGCTTTGATGTGTGACAGGACTAGCCGTTCGAAGCACTTCATGATTATGGGCGTCAGTGCTACAGGACGGTAGTCATTGAAGCATGATGGTGATGATTTCTTCGGCACAGGTATGATGGTAGCAGCTTTGAAAAGTGATGGGATGACTGCTTGCTCCAGAGAGATGTTAAAGATGTCTGTGAAGACATCCTTCAGCTCTTCTGCACAATCCTTCAACACTCGGCCTGGTATGTTGTCTGGGCCAGCTGCTTTGCGTGGGTTGATGGTGGCCAGTGTCCTCTTAACACTGGCAGAGGACAGGTAAAGGGGTTGATCATGGGGGGGAGGGGGAGTTTTCTGTGGGTGAGTGTCATTTTGTGCTTCAAAGCGGGCAAAGAAACTGTTCAGGTCGTTTAGCAGAGAGGTGTTGTTGTCACAGCTTCGTGGTGCAGGCTTATAGTCCGTGATGGCCTGTATGCCCTGCCACAGGCTCTGTGCATCTCTGCTGTCTTTGAAGTGTGTTGTTATTTTGTCTGAGTATTCCTTTTTTGCTTTCCTGATGCCCTGGGACAGGTTAGCCCTTGCTGTCTTTAGGCCAGCTACGTCTCCTGCTCTGAAGGCTTTGTCTCTGGCCCTCAGTAGTCGGTGAACGTCTCCTGTGAACCATGGCTTCTGGTTGGCCCTGGTAGTGATGTGTTTTATTTCTGTAACATCATCGATGCATTTTGTGATGTAGGAGGTCACGGTGTCTGTGTACTCCTCAATGTCAATGTGATTGCTGTGGGTGGCAGTTGTTTTGAAAATGACACAATTTCACAATGACACTCTGAGATTTTACTTTTGAACAAAGTGTCTTGTGTATGAAATTGTGTGTAGACAGCTGGAGTCTGTGTGTTGCGTAAAGGAGCAAGTGCCTTGCTAAACTGGTATGAAAGTGTAATGCTTACTTTTGTTTAAAGTCAAGCAATAAGTGTTTAAATTATGCACCAACAACTTAACGATATGATACTTTGGTTTAAGCATCTGCCTATAGTGTTTAAGCAGTAGGCAAAAACTGTAACTGCTTTTGGTATTTTGTCTTTCAGTGCTTCTGTCTCTAAATCTGACTCTCCCAGGTAAACTCACTTTTTGTTCTTGCGCATCTTAAACACTGAAGCCTACATACATAACTGTAAATAACTGTAACTGTAAATACTGAGATATTAAACACTGAAGCCTACATACATACACTAACTGTAAATTATGAGATAGCCATGAGATATCACACTGACGCCTACATACATAGTAGGTAATTGTAAAGAATGAGATATTACACTGAATCCTACATACATAGTAGGTAACTGTAAAGAATGAGATATTACACTGAATCCTACATACATAGTAGGTAACTGTAAATCGTGAGATGTTAAACACTGAAGCATACATGGCGGTAACTGTAAATCGTGAGATGCTGAAAGCACTTTTGGTGGTTCTCAGGGCTGCTGTTTTCTTGAAGATTACCGTGGGAGAGCTTGTAGAGGTTCCTCTCCAGTGCCAAATTGAATAGCTTTCAAGTTATTTCAGGATCCTTTCATTTTACTGTGGAATATTCAATACTTAACCATGTCATTTACAGCACCAGGTAGCACTTTACAATAACCTTCCGCTATAAACAGTTAATAAACAGTTAGCAAACAGTTAGCAAACAGTTAACTATTAGTTAACTAAAGGTTTACTATACATTTATAGGTGTATACTAAACACTTACAAAGTTTTAAAAATATATTTATTAGTCCTTCCGTAACACTTAATAGAACATAATAATAAGTTACTTAATATATTATTAAAACTACTTTTATGATTAATTAATTAGCATATCAACAGTAACTTAAGCATAACAAGTGACTTATAAACTGTTAACTAATTATTACTTAATATATTATAATAATTAGTTGTAGTTTACAATTTATAGTTCAATATTAACTAAGTGCTTATTATTTAATCATTAATACATTGTAATGAAATAATTTTTAAGTGTTAATATTAACTAAACTATTGTTAATTACTTATAAATCATTTAAAATATATTTATTAGTCCTTCCGTAACACTTAATAGAACATAATAATAAGTTACTTAATATATTATTAAAAATACTTTTATGATTAATTAATTAACATATCAACAGTAACTTAAGCATAACAAGTGACTTATAAACTGTTAACTAATTATTACTTAATATATTATAATTATTAGTTGTAGTTTACAAATTATAAAGGAGGAGAGGAGAGGAGAGGAGGAGAACAGGGCAGGGGAAAAAGAGGAGAGGAGAGGAGGGGATAGGAGAGGAGATGAGATGAGAACAGGGAAGAGGAAAAAAGAGGAGAGGACAGGAGAAGAGAGGAGAGGGGGGGATAGGAGAGGAGAGGAGAGGAGAGGGGAGAGGAGAGGAGAGGAGAGGGGAGGGGAGGGGACAGGAGAGGAGAGGAGAGGCGAGGGGAGGAGAGGAGAGAGGAGAGGAGATGAGAGGATGGGAGGGGAGAGACAGAAAGAGGGTGGACAGAGAGAAGACTGTGTGCGCAAGAGAAAGAGAACAACTCCTCTCTGCCATTCACTCCTCCTCGTCCATCTCTCCTTTCTTCCTCCATTCTATTATCATTCTCTTCTTTCCCTCTCTATTTTCTCTTCTCCTCTTGTGTAAATAGGCCTATGAGGGCCTAGTTGGCAATGGGATGGCACCTACTATTGTACTCTTGTGGTTCAAGGCTGGTGGCCAAATATTTTGTTTTACCAGTGGTTTTAATGTTTATTACATTAATACACAAAAAAAGTGGACCTTCCCAATTTTGAGTTTTCAGTCATAAACAATCGTACGTTTTATATTGGTAAATATAATTGCACCTTTAAGTTAAAGTTTCTATTGCACTGAACTGTCTTCTATTTTCAAGTCATTGAAATAAATAAAATAAATCAGCTGATTAGGTTGATATCTTTCCTCTGTTTATTTATTGTATGCTGTTCTAGTTGTTTGATAATTTCATCTGCAACCCAGTCGACAAATGCCTATTGAAAATGTAAAATAAATAGTTTATAAAAAGCATACACAGTAAAATGGGATAATAAATAGAGGTAATTCTGGTGAAACAATGATTTAATGATGGGTTGTTATTGTTAAAAACATGACTTAAATGAATTTGAAATAGCAGAACCTTTACTGTGACAATTACGATTTGGGACTTTTATTTTGAAACCGGCTGTGGCTCCCCTTGGAGCCGTTCACTTCAGTCTGTCGTCTGCCGAGCCAGTCGAATTTTCTTTGGATCTAGAAACAATCAAAAGAAAATATTTCGTTTTTTATGAAGTTTAAGTTTCCTTTTGCGTCCAGCTCTGTGAATGATGTAAGTTTTGAAGACTAGAGGCTTCCTTTCGTCGAGTATTTGTTTTGTTTCAATTCGCCTTATTCACCCGGAACTTTCTAAAGACGCTGAGGGGTACACTTCAGGGGTACACCCGGCTGCACACCAGCTGTTTGGCGCCTCACTGCTGTGTGCCCACGTCCTCAAAGAGAAACAAATCCTACCGTGGACAGACTTTCCACCGTTTCGCCAAAGAGCAGGCACTTCGGCGTGAATGAATTAATCACATCAAGAGGGATCCTGGTCCATATTTCAAGGTAAGATGCATAATTATGTCCAATCATACGCATTAGCTAGCACAAATAAGCTAGCTCGCCAAGATTCCCTGATTGACGCTCCCAACGCAGGACGCTCCCCTGTCGCTCCCACTAGCCAGACTATCGGTCCCACCGCCGTATAACGGAGCTAGTTATTATCTTTCTGATGTTAGTTTTTTGTTTCTAACCCTAACCGTAACCTTAACCCCAACCCTAACCCTATAATACGTGCAATATAATCGGGTGGGACTACACGTCCGGGAGTGATAGAAACACCTGGGACTGCACGTCCGGGAGCGATCTCAGTTGGGAGTGTCCATCTACCACCGCTCGCCAAAACTTGTCATGGCTTATGTAGCCTAATGAAGCCTAATTTAAAAAAAAATATGAATGTGTAATTACACAACGCTACATTTATATGGTATTTCCAGATCGCTATTTCAAAATTATGCTTTCAATTTTGTGTTAAGCGATCCGATGTCTTACCAGATGTGTTACCAGAACCAGTAGCATACTTGTGCCAAAATGAAGTTGTTTTGCTAACGAACTAAAATACATGCTGGTATTTATGGTTACAGATCAACGCTGAGACCGAGGTTTGATCTGAGCACGTTGAGAAGCAATGCTTTGTTAAGGTCACCCGTGGTATGACAACGCTAATAAAGGATGCTGTACCTGCCAACTTTGTTCGAGCCAAAGAGGAGAATCATCATTCGCATACCGTGGTTAGTTTGTTCAGTCGTAATTCAACTGGCATGTGTTAACCAAGCCTCTTTACAAAAATCTGATAATAGTTTGCCTTGGAATACATTTTACTTTAGACAAAAAACTTAATGCATGTGCTGGAGATATATTTGTTTGCATTCATCATGTACTCCTGAGTCATGAGCCAATGATTTCATTACATTGCATTACATTTCACTTAGCTGACACTTTCATTTTATTCAAAGCAACTTAGTTATTAAATGTCAGGGTATTGTTTACAGTCCCTGGAGTAATGTGGGTTTAGGTGCCTTTTCAAGGGCACTTCAGCCATGGAGATGTAGGGAGCGGTCAGAGGGATTCGAACCTGCAACCCCCAGATTGAAAGACCAACTCTCTTATCACTAGGCCACGGCTGCCTCACCACTAGCCCACGGCTGCCCTGTGTATGTTATGACTCTCCTGTCCTTTGTGTTTCTTTTTCAGTATGGATTCCATGGAGTATTCCATCGAGTATTTCTTCTGTTTCAATCGTCTTGGTAAGGCAACTTGTCTGTTTTTCCCCATACTGTTGTAACCTAGGTCTTATATTGTCTATCACTGCCAAATACTTCAGGTGAAACCTGCAATTTGTATTTTGTTTTCTTAATACTTAAGTTTGATGTTGGCTGGTTGAAATGAGTTCGGAGTAAGCAGACTGTATTTCACATGCTGTGATCACGCACCCATTGCGTGCAAGGTGTAATTCTCTAGGCCTATACATGGGTTCTAAATGTTGTTTATAACCTGACTGCGCGAACCTAGCTGTGCACAACTCCACCTCTGATTGTTGGAAACCGCTGACGGTCAAAAACTTATCTCACATGTTTGGCTGCCAGTGTCTTGCCCCTCCTCATAACATTGTGTTGAACACTGTACGGGCCCATGTATAATTGCAAGGTTACCTCAATTTCAGTACACTATGTTGTTATTTCATAGTATTCACCCTGTTTACTTGATAATGGTTATTTAACTGAATGGTATGCAATGCAGTAGGAACAAAGTGTTTGCAGTTTGCATAGCTTTTCTTTTGAGAAGATAGATTTTAAATGTTGCACAACTTTAAGTTTATATTTGATAGGAATTCAACATTGTCCTGGGTGTGTAGCTTACGGCTGTAACTGCTATGATGCTTTTCTGTTATGCTGCTCTACAGCCTAGGTTACATGATGTGTCTGTCCCTATCAAATAAACCAAACTTAACTGATGACATATGTTCACATAGGTGAAGTTTTTGAGCTGGATCTGGATTCTGCTGAGGATCCGTCGACTACTAGATGGCGAGCCACCCACTCATTCGAATGTGATCCTGTTCTACATTGCGCATGGCATATTTGGTAGGATTGTGGCCTGCTCGTGTCACATCACTGACTATGACTGACTTCAACGCCTTGAACTGAACTGCTTGAAAGGAGCTATTTTTCTTTTTGAACAACTTAAAGGAACTCTCTACATCGTCTCTTTTGAGGATTTAAAGGACTATTTCCAATTTTTGAAGGACAATTCAATTTTTTTTTTTTTTTTAATGTTCAAACCTTTTTGGGGGGCGGGGGGGGTAATTGTAAATATTTAAACTTTTCAATCTCTTACTTGTGATGTTTTTATTTCATTTTGTTAATGCCCATTTTATTATATTTCCCTATATCCTATGTTTGTATTTAAGAATGTCATTCTTCATTAGGGTTGTATACAATATTTTCTATGGATACATGATTATTTATAATGATAAATAAATAATAATTATTATACAATAAATAATAATAATTATTATTATTTATGCAAGATGGACATTTGACACGAACATTATGGTGTTCCCCGTTCATTTTGCTTTCGATATCCTTTCCTTTTTGTTTTGGACTGTTTCAATTCACGGGACGTCACTTTAATCCTCCAAAGGACATTTTTGGAGTGAAGCGGCCAACTCTCTTGAATTACTGCTCTTGTCGGCTTGCGCTCGCCTCTGTGGATCTAATAAGGACATAAAAGGACAGAAACTTAATGTTTTGTGTTAAGGCTACATTTTTATGTTAGAAATTATTTTTGTATTGGAAGGGAATTTGATCTGGGAAATGTGTGTTGTGACCCTGGCAAGTTCTCTGTTTTGTAGCGTGCTGGGGTTTTTGATTTGACATGCTCTAATTAATATAAATGGTGAAAATGTTGTAGAAACATATTGTATGTTGTCTTTTAATTGGTATCTTTTTCACTCTACCCAAAGCCTAGTGTCACATTCTGTAGCCCATTGATCCTGGCCTACCATTGACGTGTACCATACTCAGTAGTGGGTAACAACAGTTTAACATCATTGATAATTCTTTTCTCTCTTTCTAACAGTGTGAAAATGTATTTCTTGAGACCAAGTGAAAATCATTTGTACTGTGATCATTTCTAGTGATACTGTCCAATTTCTGGAAATAGGCTCATATTACACATCCCCTTGAGTTAAATTATTGAGTTTTACCTTTCTCCTCCTGTATGTTCAACCGTTCTAGTATGGCAGTGCAAATTTTACCTCCATGCTAGCAGTTAACATTGAGTCCTATGAGACCAGCTGGCGGCTAGCTGGTCTCAGAACTCAATGTTAACTGCTAGCTTGGAGATAAAATTTGCACTGCCGTACTCAGAGAACGACAAGAAGTACAGGTAAAACAAAAAAATAAGGGAAAGGTAAAACTCAATAACTTGACCCAAGGGGAGGTGTAATATGAGCTTATGTCCAAAAATGGGACAGTATCACTTTAATGTTACATATTAACTAATCTCAACCAACTTCACCATAAGGTTCCCCATTCTGAATGTTAAATATTAGTTATATATTAATTAAGCTCAACCAACTTCACCATAAGGTTCCCCATACTGAATTTTAAACATTAGTTATATATTAATTAAGCTCAACCAACTTCACCATAAGGTTCCCCATACTGAATTTTAAACATTAGTTATATATTAATTAAGCTCAACCAACTTCACCATAAGGTTCCACATACTGAATTTTAAACATTAGTTATATATTAATAAAACTCAACCAACTTCACCATAAGGTTCCCCATACTGGATTTTAAACATTAGTAAAACATTAGTAAAGCTCAACCAACTTCACAATAAGGTTCTCAATGCAGAATTTTAAACATTAGTTATACATTAATAAAACTCAACCAACTTCACCATAAGGTTCCCCATACTGGATTTTAAACATTAGTAAAACATTAGTAAAGCTCAACCAACTTCACAATAAGGTTCTCAATGCAGAATTTTAAACATTAGTTATACATTAATAAAGCTCAACCAACTTCACCATAAGGTTCCCCATACTGAATTTTAAACATTAGTAATACATTAATAAATACTATACATATTTATTATTAAATGATTTATAAGTAATTAACAATAGTTAAGTTAATATTAACACTTAAAAAACATTTAATTACAATGTATTAATGATTAAATAATAAGTACCTGGTTAATATTGAACTATAAATTGTAAACTACAACTAATAATTATAATATATTAAGTAATAATTAGTTAACAGTTTATAAGTCACTTGTTATGCTTAAGTTACTGTTGATATGTTAGTTAATTAATCATAAAAGTATTTTTAATAATATATTAAGTAACTTATAATTATGTTCTATTAAGTGTTACAGAAGGACTAATAAATATATTTTAAAACTTTGTAAATGTTTAGTATACACCTATAAATGTATAGTAAACCTTTAGTTAACAAATAGTTAACTGTTTGCTAACTGTTTATTAACTGTTTATAGCGGAAGGTTATTGTAAAGTGCTACCCAGCACCACAGTGCAATATACAGCTAGCATTTTACAGGCCTCCACTACTGTGCATGTAGGCTATATAAATACAAGCCTTCTGTGTCCCTCTGTGTTTGTGTATCTTAAAGGAGTAGGCCACTATTTTGGGGCTTAATACAGTTAAACTCGTTGACCTGGGTTTATAAAGGTGGTAAAGTGTCTTATTTTTCATGTTAAGCGTTGTATTGCTGTAAGACAAGTCAAAAGAGGGAATATGTCGCTAAGCTAGTGAAAGTCAATGGATCCGTGTAGCATTGTAGCATACCCCTTTAATTACCCCTTTAATTGTTTCTCAATATCAACTTTTCTGTCTCTTGTTGTCTTGTGGTTCTCATCTCTCTGTAGCCAGTGGCCAGATCAGGCTGGTGAATGGCTCTAATCGGTGTGAAGGTAGAGTGGAGGTGTCTCACCATGGCCAGTGGGGAACTGTGTGTGATGATGACTGGGGCATGACTGATGCTGCAGTGGTGTGTAGACAGCTGGGGTGTGGCAGTGCAATCAGTTCCCCATTAAAAGCCTCTTTTGGTCAGGGGAGCGGACCGATTTTGATGGATGACGTCAGATGTTCAGGTACTGAGTGTTCTCTGACAAGCTGCTCATACAACAGCAACCATGACTGTCGACATTCTGAGGATGCAGGGGTCAAGTGTAACCTTCAACGTGAGTTAACATGTACATAATCGTTTTTGGAAGTAAAATTGAAAGGATAACATTTCTTTCAAACAGTATCACGGGAATCCATTATGGTGTAATCATGTCTTCTTTGTTTGCAGTGTCCACACAGATGCAGCTCTCTCTCTCCTCGCCAAACTCAGCAGTCTCACCAGGGGAGACTGTTCAGCTTCAATGTCAAAGTAGTAGAATCTGTAATGCAAACAATGTCAATTTATACAGAAACGGTGTATCCATAAGTACAAAGTCTACCAGCAGTCAGAACTATGTGACCTTCAGTATTAATATTAGGAGTTCTTCTGACCAGGGCAGCTACACATGTGCCATCTCATCTTCTGCACATAGTAATTCCATAAGTATCACTGTAGGTGAGTACAGGTCAACTAACTAAAAAAAAAGTCAAGTCAACAACAAATATAAATAAACACAACAAAGATTAACATTCATAAGTTGAAATGCAGCGTATGTATGAGTATAGACATACAAAATACTTTGTATTACATTGTTATTACTGTGTTATTTATTACATAACAGCAGTATTAAATAACAACATATGTTGTGTTATACCAGTGGACCTGCGGACTCCCAGGCTGTCACTGTCGCCTGGTGCATCTCTGATCTGTGGTCAGTCTGTCCAGATGAGCTGCTCCATCTCCATTCAGCACCTGGGTGGGACGTTCACCCTGCAGCAGCGCTCTGGCTCATTTAGAGACACAAACAGATCCTCAACACCCTCTGCCACCTCGACACCCTCTGCCACCTTCTCCATTCCTCGGGTGGACTTCATCCATGAAGGAGCCTACTACTGCCAGTATCAAACACGAGTGTCTGGCCGAGACTTCACGTCCCCCTTGGAGTAATACCGTCAGTTTTACTGTGACAGGTGAGATGACGGGAAAATATGGTGGATAATATGTAGGGAAATTAGTCATACATAGGACAACATCACACACATTTTGACGTTACTTTTTAACTTTTCTGTGCCCAATGAGTGTGGTCATCTTGAGTTTTTACATTTTTTATGAGTTATTAACTTTCTCCCCATTCCCCTCTCAGTGTCTCTGGTGCAGCCCAACATCTCTGTAGCTGCCCCAGACGGAGGGCTGTTCTGGGGGCCTCAGGGGCCAGAGGTGACCAGGGGCCACAGCCTCTCCATCCTCTGCTCTACTGAAGCCCAGTACCGAGGAGGTTATTTCCACCTCCTCTTGGACGCCAACTCCAACAGCACCAGGACTCAGAGCGCCCTCAACCACTCAGCCTCCTTCTACATCCCTGAGCTAGAGCACTCCCACCAGGGCAACTACAGTTGTGTCTACCAGGTCACAGTGTCCAGTCGCACCTTCAACTCAACCCCGTCTGAGCCACTAACACTCACTGTAAGAGGTAGGCTGCAGACCTGACTTGAAAAATGCATGGTCTTGATCAGTTTTCCTCACCAGCTATTTTTAAATGGGATCTACATTTTAAAAATCTAGGCCTATGTCTTGGGATAATACATGTTTTACACTTTGCTTAAGCATAGCCTTTCTTGGCCCTGCCGTGGCTCAAATGGTATGGCACTGCACTGTTACGCTGGGGACCTGAGTTAAATTCCTGCCCATGGTAATTTCTTGATCCTACCCCATCTCTCTCTCCCACTCGCTTCCTGCCAGCATCTCACACTGTCCTATCAAATGAAGGCAAAAACGCCCTTAAAAAACAAACAGAGAAAAAACTATACCCTTTCTATTCCAGCATCCCTGGCCCCCATCATTGCCTCTGGAGTTGCCTGTGGGTTGTTCATCCTCATTGTGATCCCTGCTGTCCTCTACCTGGCCAAGAGGAAGTGTGTATCCAATCAGGACAGACGCCAGGTGACAACTAGTGCTCCAGGTGAGTCATTGAGTATCTCCTCAATGATCCCATTAAAGCAATGCCGGGTAATTTTAATCTTTTGTTGACTCGTTGGAAATGGTATTGTCACCCATTCAAACTATAAGGAGGTGGCTCACTCATTCAAAATGAAGGGCGACACTCAGTTACACAATGACTACAGGATGGTTACGAGACATAAGAAATACAGAAATATACTGTATGTTCCTGAAGTCTGGTACTCCTAAAATCAGTACATTACATTACATTTATCCAAAGCGACTTAGGCACAACGGTATGTACGGAGTATTTGTGAAAGTCCTTGGACCAACGAGGGATTAGGTGCCTTGCTCAAGGGCACTTTAGCTATGGATGGAAGTGTAGGGAGATGTAAGGGTGTGATTCGAACCTGTAATCTTCTGATCTTAAGACCACCTCCCTAACCATTAGACCAGGGCTGCCCAATCAGTACTATTGGGTCGACTTTATTCCACTTGGTTACTTGCTGCTAATGGTTAGGCAGTTCAGATCAGATGATTACGAAAAGAAATCACATACCAATAGCAAGCATGTGGCGGACATTTCTTAAGTTGTCATCTTGTCCAAGGCATCTAACCTCACATAACCTACTGTATTGAAACTCCTGAGACCACCATGTTTAATGTAATGTTGTTGTATTTTTCCAAACACAGTTATGTCTGGCATTGCAAACACCTACAATAGCAGGCCAGGAGCCGCACAGGCAGATGAGAACATCTACATGAACACAATGGAGCTTGCCGACAGCAGCCGTCACTGCGAAGCTGCAGAGAGTGACTTGGACGATGACTATGAAAATGTGGATGAATTAACTGGCACAGGCAATGACTATGAAGAGGATGACATCTATCAAAACTATTAATGACAGTCAGGGTTGTATCAAGCCGAGCACAATATATACGTTTCCCTTTTGTTAAGAATCCTAGGCTGCGCGGCCCCGGCTATACATTAGTGTACACATTGAGGACATACCGTACCGTAGCTAGGATGGAAGCTTATAGGTCTTATACATTAGTGAACACATTGAGGACGTACTGTACCGTAGCTAGGATGGAAGCTTATACTGTAGGTGTTGACATCATACTACTGTACGGATGATATAGAGACGGTCTTCTCCAAATTGACAAGCCTTTTGCCAAGGCTTCATGTATTTTCATATATTTTTTTATACTTGTTCATTCATAAAAGTAATATATTGTGTTGTATGCTTTTAGATTTATATAAGACTATGAGTTCCTTTAATTATAGTACATGTGGTCATAATGTAACATCATACAATGTTTGTAGAAAGCACTTGTACAAAATAATCTTGTTAATCTTGATAATTGCTGTAATTTATACGTTCTGCAGTCCATCTGGTCATTAAAAGTTGACTATTGAATATGCAATGACTATGCAATATTTATGAATATTTATGAATATGCAATGATTTACCTGTTACATAGTTGAGCGTTAGCACAGAAAAAGAAATGAAATTCCCTTCTCCCCTTCAAAGGGTAGGCTATCATGCTAACAAATCTGTGAACTTTTATTTTTATTTTTATATAGTAAGTTTATTAGGGGCCAATCAGCGAAGCAGGCAAATAATCGTTATTATTTGTTATTGTTTTATGTAATTTATTTTCCGATATGATTGGATCACTTCATTGTTTATATAAACAATGTGTACGTAAATGGTGGGCTGGTCTCTAATGCCATTTATGTGGGTGGTGGGCTGTGGTTGATATGCACTTGAGTGTTTCTATGTATGTGTGTGTTTATTGTTGTTTTTGTTTTTTGGGCGTCATGTGTATGTTGTGTGTATGTGGCAGCTATGTATGTCCAAGACAAATTTCCTTCGGGACTATTAAAAGAATCTTGAATCTTGAATCTTGGAAAAAACAACAACATATTGGCCTAAAAACAAAAAAGACAGCAGCATCAGCCCCTGAGTGCTGTCATCATCGGCCCCTGAGGAGGCAACAAAGGCACATGATTTTTAAGTTGCTGTCACATTTGTACTGTTGTATATTAGTGAAAATAAGGTTATAATAGAGGTTATAACAGATACTCTTACATGTCTTTCTGGCGATCAAAAAAGTTACTCTACTCTACTCTGTGCTAAGGATAAGGTAAATCCTTAATCCTTAAAGGCGTATGCCACTATTTTGGGGCTTAATACAGTTCAAATCGTTGACTGGGGTTTATAAAGGTGGTAAAGTGTCTTATTTTTCATGTTAAGCGTTGTCTTGCAACATGCTACACGGATCCATTGACTTTCACTAGCTTAGTGACATGCTCCCTCTTTTAACTTGTCTTAAAGCAAGACAACGGCTTACATGAAAAATAAGACACTTTACCACCTTTATAAACCCTGGCCAACAATTTTAACTTGAAATAGTGGCATACTCCTTTAAATCCAACATACGTTTGTCAGTGTACTTAGGATGTAATGTCTGAGTAGAACCACATGGTGGTAGCAGAGACACATTCAGAGAGAGTGTGTGTGTATGGGTAGCAGAGACATGTTCAGAGTGTGTGTGTGTGTGTGTATGGGTAGCAGAGACATGTTCAGAGTGCGCGTGTGTGTGTGTGTGTGTGCGTGCGTGTGTATGGGCTAATCCCATTAGCCTCAGTGTTCCATTTTTTACACACCAATGGCGGTTCATGGAGCATTTGACACACAGATAGCCATCAAAATAGTTCCAAAATAGTTCCAGGACGTGGGTGTAGAACATAGAAAGTGTGGTAGATGTAGGCTAATTGATTTCGATTGATTTTTATTTCATTTTTGCTCATTATGTGGGGTTCTGGCTTAGTCTCTAGCAAACAGAAAGCGCTGCTGCTTTGACTTATTTGAATTTACCTGAATCATGTCACCAACTGACTTCCTGTCCCCCGGTTGTCACAAGTCTGAATTTTATGGCTCTGGGTATTTTCTACAGGTTGACTATAAAATCTGCACATTACTGTCATTGTCTGTTTGTCAGGTATCTGAGTCACATAGCAACCTCATTGCTGCCCTGGACGTAGCTCAAGATGCTGGAGTCACTGGCGAACATGCCTAGAGTAGTGTAGAGCAGTGGTTCTCAACCTGGGGTGCGGGCACCCCCTGGGGTGCGCCAGAGATTGTAGGGGGTGCGCGGAATTTTATGTTGAGGTTTTGACCAAAATTTTGCTGGCAAACATAATTAGGCCAAATTAAAGAATGTTTTGATCCCCATTTGAAGTCATTGAGGCATTGAAAGAATCATGGTAATTAATCACTTAAACCTTTTTTTAGTGCGAATACATGGGTTGGGGGTGCGTGGCTTAATGTGTTCGTCACAAGTAAGTGCGTTAAGAAAAAAAGGTTAAGATTCCCTGGTGTAGAGTAGTGTCATGTCTTAACACATTTGTCATTTCTTAACACATTTCCTTCCTTTTTCTCCCCTTGTATATTTCCTCCTATCTCATTTTCATGACTGTAGTCAACCAAAACCTCGAATGCATTCCGGGAAGAAGGATATGGGAAATGTAGTGTGTCTGTCTCATACAGCAGTAGTTTAAGGTTAATCTTGCGTGTTTGATGTAAGCCTGGCTGTAACCAGTGGCCACCCTAGACCACAAGTAACTGTGGTCTGGTCCAAAAGGAAGCCAAAAGAGGAAGGCATGCAGGCACTTCACGTCAGACCTAGAGATGGAGAGGTCTTTGGTCTTGCTGATCTCATGTAAGTTACGTTTTATGACTTATCTTGTTGGTAAAACTATGAAATACCCAAAAATGAGATCTACACAGATATTTAAAAACAAAACGTAACATACTTTATGTTATGAGATATGTTTGATATGTTTTCAGGGTTGAAAATTTGTACTGTATTACAGACAAAGTCAAAAGTGAAACTGTGAGATAGCACATAAAATGCATCTCTAATTCAAATGGTCCATTTCGGAAAAATCAAGTTCAAGGTTTTGTTTTTCAATACGTAGAGTCAAAATCAGGTGTTGCAAACCTTGAGGACACACACACAGATGAATAATGATTTTTATTGTCCTACATGAAGTGAATGTTCATGTACTCAGATTATCATAGAATATCCCCTTTTTAACATGGATTGTTTGAAGAGTCTTAATACATTTAAAAACATGGTTTACGTAATAGAAGACATATTTTTGTGGTCAGTGTTTTACATGAAGTCATGTTGAAAGTTCACAGCTCAAAGTTACTTACGAAAAAAAAGAAGGTATGTGAATCTTCATAAATAACAAAAAGGAGGAACAAATCGCCCTGAGTGTGTTTCTCTCACCTTCAATACCAGAAATATGTCATCAGGCCATCAAACATCCTGAGTGTGTTTTCTCTCACCCTGAATGCCAGAAATATCTAAACAGGCCATCGAACATCCTGCTGTCACACTACCACACATGGGCAATCATAAAGCAAAAGGCACATACTATTTGAAGAGTCCAGATGCGAGACCCTCTAAAAGCCATTAAAAAAAGAAGAAAAAAAGAAAAACTCATTTGTTAACAGTATTTCTCCAAGCAATCCCAATCAGTCATGGGTAAGCGGTTAGGGCGTCAGACTTTTATCCCAAAGGTTGCCGGTTCAACTCCCCACCCACCAGGTTGGTGGGGGGAGTAATTAACCAGTGGGCTCCCCCATCCTCCTCCATGACTGAGGTACCCTGAGCATGGTGCCGTCCCGCTGAGCTGCGCCATTGGCGGTTGCCTCCTTGCATGGGTGAGGCATGAATGCAATTTCATTGTGTGCAGTGTTCACTTGTGTGCTGTTGAGTTCTGTATCACAATGATAATGGGAGTTGGAGTTTCCCAGTTGGACTTTCACTTTCAAAAAGCCTCTGTATTATGAAGTACAACAAAAACAAATGAACAGGACTGATTTTTTTTCAGTTGGTTAAATGTATTCCCACATATCCAACGCCTTAGAGTCTATTCCGGCTCAGGTATCAGTGCAGTAAGTAATCACGAAAGAGGAGAGTTTTAACTTGCTTCTTGAAGATTGAGACAGATGGTCTTAATCTTGGCGCTTCTTGAGAGTTGAGAGAGATGGTCTTAATCTTGGTGCTTCTTGTGAGTTGAACGAGATAGTCTTAATCTTGGTTCTTCTTGAGAGTTGAGAGACATGGTCTTAATCTTGGTGCTTTTTGAGAGTTGAGAGAGATGGTCTTAATCTTGGTGCTTCCGGAAGTTTGAACCACCACAAAGCAGACATGTGTAGCCTCTTACTGCAGATGGGGTCGCCACTGGTGGGCCTACTCGCTATTTGCTGAAAATACTCCACTATATCGAAACAACATTGCTATGGCAGTGCCGAGAGCCTTAAGTAACAGATGAAGACATAGCCATGGTCACAGTAAGGTTATAACACAGTCTCTGTGCTAAGGGGTTAATTAAACAGGTTTATGTGTCAGTTTGTAGAGTATGGCATGCTCTTATCCAGATTGTTTGTCAGCATCTTGGGTTTGGGGGCTATTTAGTCCAAGGTATAGTACTTACAGGTTAAAAAAATGAGAATACATTCTCTGACTAAGGCACTCCAAATTAAAACGTCTTTATTAATATGACAGGTCCTACATGGACATATTAAAAACAAGGCCAATAACATGTTTAATAAACATGTTTATTCCAGGACATTCAACCAGCTGAGATTAGTGACTTTTTGTGTTGAGACACAGTCAGAAGGAGTACATGGCAGGAACTTCACTCTCTAAATCCAATTTGGCTCCCTGTAAACTATGTATGTGTACAGTATGGAGATACTGCTGGAAACAAAGCAAAACAGCCAAAATTGGTCTTGCAATATCTTAATAAAAAAAAAAAAAAAAAACATTTAAAATCCCTGCTTTTTAAATATGACCGCTCTTTCTCAAAGGCATCTCAATCATTGAGTGCAGGTGTGTCAGGTAATATCCACTCTTGTGTGGATGTATTTTTGACGTCCAGTGCATATTAACTGTTTTTTTGTATTTTGCTGTGTTTCAGTGCTTCTGTCTCTAACTCTGACTCCCCCAGGTAAGTTCACTTTTTGTGCTTGATCATCTTAAACACTGAAGCCCATATACTGTACATAGTAAGTAACTGTTATGCAGTCAGAAAACTGACCTAATAGTGGGACTACTTCATAGTTGTGCATATAGGGAGTTAATCAGCACCCAATTTAGTGCATCACAATGGGAGATTCCAAACTGCTGTGGTATAAACAGTGATCCAGTGATCCATATCCTTGGTCTGTTCATCTCTCTTGAGACCAAGATAAACAAATTTGCTTTAGATGGCGTCAAGCATGTGTGGTGGTAAACAAGTGAGTTTTACAAAAAAAAGTGTATCCTCTCAATAGCCAAGCATGGTAGTGGGACTGACATGGTTTGGGGATGAATGAATGCTGTCAACATTGGCAATCTGAAATACACCTAAAAGAAATATGGATGTCAACATGCACTGTGACTACTGAAGCAGATCATAATTATTCTCCATAGGATTGTATTCAAATCTCACACCAATCTATTTAAGCCAGATGCAGACTCAAAATGTAAAAGTTCAATGCAAAGAAAGGTTGAAACGCACACTGAGGACCTCCCTTTTCATCCCTTTTCATTTTGTTTCATTTCGAGACGATTCGAGCCAACACAGCCCCTTCTCTACCGGATTTTAATCTGGGGTGTACTCACTTTTGTGAGTACATGTTCAAACATTAATGGCTGTATTTTGTTTTTTTCTGAGTGAACAAGAAATTTAAGCGGTTAAATAAGTTGTTAAAAGGTCACTAATCATTGTGTCAAAGTGAACTTTCTGTAATGCTTTCCCATGAAAAGATATACTCAATAATCTGAAAAAACTGTGAGGGGTGTATTCACTTTCGTGATATGCTGTAGTTTGCCCTCCACTACAATTAGATAGTGATGGATGACGTCAGATGTTCAGGTACCGAGTGTTCTCTGACAAACTGCTCATACAGCAGTCACCATAACTGTAAACATTCTGAAGATGCAGGGGTCAAGTGTAACCCTACACGTGAGTGATTATCATCTTAAGGAAATACAATTGAAAGTAAAATCTCTTCAAAACATAATCAAGGGAATCTCTATGTAATGGTGTAATCATGTCTTCTTTGTTTGCAGTGACCATGCAGATGCAGCTCTCTCTCTCCTCGCCAAACTCAGCAGTCTCATCTGGGGAGACTGTTCAACTTCAATGTCGAGGACTTTCTAGGAAGTCTAAGTTATACAGAGATAGTGTACCCATAAGTACAAAGTCTACCAGCAGGCAGAACTATGTGACCTTCAGTATTAATGTTAGGAGTTCTTCTGACCAGGGCAGCTACACATGTGCCATCCCATCTTCCACACATAGTAATTCCATAAGCATCACTTTAGGTGAGTAAAAGTCAACAACAAATATAAATAAACACAACAAAGATTAATATTAATAAGTTGAAATGCAGCGTATGTATGAGTAGACATACAAAATACTTTGTATTACATTGTTATTCCTGTGTTATTCATTACATAACTGCAGTATTAAATAACAACATATGTTGTGTTATACCAGTGGACCTGCGGACTCCCAGGCTGTCACTGTCGCCTGGTGCATCTCTGATCTGGGGCCAGTCTGTCCAGATGAGCTGCTCCATCTCCACTCAGCACCTGGGTGGGACGTTCACCCTGCAGCAGCGCTCTGGTTCAGTCAAAAACACAAAGAGATCCCGAACACACTCTGCAACCTTCTCCATTCCTCGGGTGGACTTCATCCATGAAGGAGCCTACTACTGCCAGTATCAGACACAAATGACTGGCAGAGACTTCCCATCCTCCAAGAGTAATACTGTCCGTTTTACTGTGAAAGGTGAGATGACAGAATAAAATATATTATATGGGGTGAATTCAAGTAAATTGGGCCATTTTTTTGCCTATAAGTGAATGGCCAAAAGTGGCCTTATTTACCTGATATTATATTATATTATATTATATTATATTATATTATATTATATGTATTATATCATACTGTATTATATTATATTATATTATATTATATTATATTATATTATATTATATTATATTGTATTACAGTGTGTTATATTACATTGTATTATATTATATGTATTATGTTAATACGTAGGGAGATGAGTCGTACATAAGACTAACATTCACTTGAAGCTACATTTACCTGTACTGTAAGTCTAACATGAAGACAAGTGGAATACTCTTGACCTGAAAGATAATTAGTTCATGTACAGAGTATTAACGCATACGATTTGATCAACATCCTCCCACCTGTTCAAAAGTTATTGCATTAATAATCTGTGATGAATGGACCAACCCACAGATACACAAACACATGAGCTCAGCTTTCCTCCGCTGCCAAGGTGACAGAGGCATGGCAACAGAATGACACTGATTAACCTGATTCTAACCATCTTAATTTACTGAATGCAAATGCATATCTCAGTGTCTCTGGTGCAGCCCAACATCTCTGTAGTTGCCCCAGACGGAGGGCTGTTCTGGGGGCCTCAGGGGCCAGAGGTGACCAGGGGCCACAGCCTCTCCATCCTCTGCTCTACTGAAGCCCAGTACCCAGGAGGCTCCTTCCACCTCCTCTTGGACGCCAACTCCAACAGCACCAGGACTCAGAGCGCCCTCAACCACTCAGCCTCCTTCTACATCCCTGAGCTAGATTACTCCCACCAGGGCAACTACAGCTGTGTCTACCAGGTCACAGTGTCCAGCCGCACCTTCAACTCAACCCAGTCAGAACCACTAACCCTCACTGTAAGAGGTAGGCTGCAGACCTTACTTGAAGATTGCATGGTCTTCATCAGGGGTGCGTTTCTCAAAACTATAGTTACTAACTAGATTAGCTACTTTGTTGTTTGCAATTCAATTTCCCATTGGCAAATACCAAAGTTGCGAACTGTCGCTATACGCTTTCAAGAAACGCACCCCAGTTTTGCTCACTAGCTATTTTTAAATGGGATCTACATCAAAGAATCTAGGCATATGTATTGTGATATTGCATATAGGCTTTGCTTAAACATACCCTTTCTTGGGCCTGCTGTGGCTCATATGGTAGGGCACTGCACTGTTACACCAGACCCGGGTTCGATTCCGGTCCAAGGTCATTTTCCTGATCCTCCCCTCTCTCTCTCCCACTCGCTTCCTTCCACCATCTCATACTGTCCTATCAAATAAAGGCAAAAATGCCCTTAAAAAAACAAACAAAAAACTACCTTTATTTTGCAGCATCCCTGGCCCCCATCATTGTCTGTGGAGTAGCCTGTGGGTTATTCATCCTCATTGTTATCCCTGTTGTCCTCTACCTGGCCAAGAGGAAGTGTGTATCCAATCAGGACAGACGCCAGGTGACAACTAGTGCTCCAGGTGAGTCAGAAAGTAGAACCGCAATGATCCTATTACAGCATGGGAGGGGAACCTATGTCTACAGTAATATAAAGCATGAGCTGGGAACCTATGTCTTGGCATGTGGATGTCCATTCACCATTATTGGGTCGGCTTTATTTCACTTGGATGTCAAACATGTTATGTGCTGCTAATGGTTAGGAAGTTCAGATCAGATGATTACAGGAAAAAAATCACATACTGTACCACAAGCAAGCATGTGGGGGACATTTCTTAAGTTGCCATCTTGTCCAATGCATCTAACCTCACATAAACTACAGTATTGAAACTCCTGAGTCCATATACTACATAGGTAAATGTAAGCATTCACATATTGCGTGTAATGTAATGTTATTGTATATTTCCTAACACAGTTGTATCTGGCACTGCAAACACCTACAATAGCAGGCCAGGAGCCGCACAGGCAGATGAGAACATTTACATGAACACAATGGAGCTTGCCGACAGCAGCCGTCACTGTGAAGCTGCAGAGAGTGACTTGGACGATGATTATGTAAACGTGGAGGATGACTATGAGAATGTGGAGGATGACTATGAAAACGTGGAGGACTTAACTGGTACAGGCAATGACTATGGCATCTATCGAAGCAATTACTAAGAGTCAGGACCATATTAAGCCGGACACTATACATGGGTTTCCCGTTTGTAAACAATCCCAGGCTGTGTGCCCCTGGCTGCGCACTCTTCAGCCTCTGATTGTTGGAAACTGCTGTCACTCAAAAAATGTGTTCACGTGGTTGGCTACTTAGCATCTTGCCCCTCCTCACAGCATGAATGTTTGTAAACGAGAAACCTATTATATGTAGACTTCGTATCAGGTCTTTTCGTCGAATGAATTGGTGAGAGGGGACCATTCGAACAAAACGTTGGACCATTAGTATAAGGCTGGGGATCTTTAGTCGAGGATGGTCCGTCTACCGCAAAAGCCAACGAAAGGTCCTTAAAATTGAACTAAAGATCCTTAGGTTTCAACTAAAGGTCCCTTCAGTCTGCCTATATTAGAAATGTAAATCAGATTTTTTAATGCTCATTTTAACGGGTTTTCTTAGAATCAGCTTTTTTCATGCTCATTTTAACGGTTTTGTCTATTTAAATATGTTCATTTGAATGTGTGCGTAAAACCTGCTGTTAACCAGTGGGTTTTGTGAAGCTTGAAGTGTACCACATTAAAAAAAAGCTTTCGCAGATGAGGTTCTGGAATATTTTGTAGTGCATGGGACATTGACAAGGAAAGGTAGCTATGATATCCTCGTGAATAGGTCTTCGACTTTTCAAAATGCCTCCTCTCAACATT
The DNA here is from genome assembly GCF_034702125.1 of Engraulis encrasicolus. NCBI lineage: Eukaryota > Metazoa > Chordata > Actinopteri > Clupeiformes > Engraulidae > Engraulis > Engraulis encrasicolus. The sequence goes on along the minus strand of NC_085858.1, from coordinate 41,165,750 downwards.
CAACATGTAAATGGGTTATTCTGTAGTCCAACGCTATCCTGGCAGGAGAATCATTCGTTACAAATACTGCATACACACTCAGCAATTGTGTCTGTTGGTTTTTGTCCTCCAGGTCTTCATAAAATCATCTACCACCGCTGTGATAATTTGACTACACACCGCTGAACAGTTAACAGTTTTTTAGGCTACTGTATTGACAATTGCAGTCATGCCGCTTGTCTTGAACTGTCTCTTCCCGTTCCATATCGTGACAGCCAGATGAGAAGCGCAAAGGTGGGGGCTATCCGCGATCGCGGAGGAAAGGTGTCAATATCCATAGCCTAACCCTTGAACTGTGGAGCAATTACATATTGTTTAGGTTCTTGAATACTTGGAATTAGCATGGAATTAATTTTCCATTAATAAGGAAACGTGTAAGATTTATCCTCAATCCTCCCCGATAATGTTTTTGTCATAGGCCTAATGTTAATGCCCTCCCCAACACATATCCCCAGTACAATATTGCGACACACGCTTGGCACAATGATAGGCCTACTAAATGAGTTCAATGTTCTTGCAACACTTTTCCCAAGAAAAGTCAGTTTTCATTTCGAGATTCCAGAGCAAATCAGCTGGTACTGCGCTGCTCGCTTGCTGGTCAATAAACGTTGAACTGAACCGTGTTGTGTGCGTGTGTGGCTATGTGTGTACCATCGTATGTCCATGATCGTCCGTGCTCTTATCATGCAAATGACATGTCATGCAGGCAAGGGCGTCCGTTTGATTTCAAAAGTGCTGGCCCGGACAATTACCATAAACCCGAGTAAGGTTTGAAAAGTGCTGGGTACAAGATAAGGCTACTTCCGATTTGAGGTTTCATGATAAATAGCCTAATACGCATTGGCGTATTGACGCATAATGTGGCCATGTTAAAAATTAAAAGCCATCTGCGCTGTCTTGTTTATTTCTGATATCCTGCGCTGAAGTCATCTTTATCATAGGCTACATATTATGAATGCAACGGTAACTGAGTGGTTAACCCATCATAACTACATGTAGCCTTGCATAATGGTGCACGTCAATTTGTTGTCATAACTTCGCTCTGTCCCTTTTGATTTCCTCAAGCAATTCATCCCTTTTGTCATTGTCCCTGTTTTACTGTTAGTCTTATGGACCTAGGGCGTATCGATCACCATTATTTGCCTGAAACCTGCAAACTAAACACTGCATGCGCGCAGCCACACAGAGCATTCTCTGTGTCAAAGGAACCCTTTCTCCGCGCCTGTGCGGCATTCTCCTTATCGCTCCTAGAATGGCAATACATGTTGGCAGACTTTATTTTGCATAATTCACGATTATCTGGATATATTTGGCTAGGTTACTCAGCAAAGAACATCATTAACGTTAGTGAGGTAACTTTTGGTGTGCTGATACAAACACCAACGGTGAATCACGACGCAGGCCCTACTTCCCCAACCATAGCCTACTGAAAAGGTCCATAGCCATTGTGTTCAACGCCCTTTGATAGGCTCTGCCTGTATCAGGGTCGATAGGCTAATGATGGTGGTCAGGGCGCACATCAGTGTTTGGGTTGTCTATGCTTTTTTCTGGAATACTGTGCCGATTAGATAGAAATGATCATGTTATGAACCCGAGTTTAGTAGATATCGCGCGGTGAACGAGGCAGCCTGCAAACAGTTTGAAGCGCAATGTGGCTGTAACAAGTTAGAAAGTAGCCAAACCATGTTGCTTGTTAACCTGTTTAAATTATGAGCGTTCCACGAACTATCTTTCTTTGCGCACGCTATAAACTATGGTTAACTATGTATGCTTTATAATGTTGGTAAGGGCGGGATAAGCGGGATAATGTATTGTCCACACGTGACTACGGAAAATACATTTCCCTTCAGAGATAACAGCACTCCGCCTTCGGCGTCGGGGGTGTTATTCGCCCCGTAGGGAAACATTTTCTTATTCATGTGTGGACAATACATTATCCCTTAGGCCTACCTTTAAATTGATGTCGTACATTTTAAAACATTTCGTTGATATTGTAGTGGTGCAAACGACTGTAGTTATGAGATGGGCGCCAGCCAGGCAGCAAGACTGCCTACCTTTCCAAAAATGAATAAAAATCAGTGACCAACACACTAGAAATAATTCATATCAACACAACGAATATCTTTTCTTACGTTTAGTAGTGCACTTTTGCAAAACCCTCTCAATTTGGAACAGCTCACATCAATGTCTGGCTTTAGCGATTCTTGCGAATGGTGATCTTCTCGGCGCACACTTCATGGTTCCCTCTCTCTTGCTCTCTCGGCTTGTTGCTTCCTGACAGTCTCACCCGCCATTTGAAATTAACTCCATTTTATAGGCTGCGCGTGTAGTTCACAGGGGGTAACGCTGTTATCTCACTCCGGAGGAGGCAGAGGCAGTCCGTTACAATATAGTATATATAAAATAGGCTATAAAATAGGCCTAATGATAAAAAAAGCAGCCTGAACTAAAATTAATAATTAATTTAAAAAAATAGAGACGCACGCACTTTCTACATGGTTCGATTTTTGTTTTCATTGCATTGTGGTGGTAGGCACACAAGTTTGATAAAATATAAAAAAAATAATAGGCTAATAAAATAGGCAGACTAAACTAAACATCTGCCCAGTTACACGAAAGGTCTGCATGGATTGAACGTAACGTCCTTAGGTCTTCGACGAAAAATCCTCAGGTACTGCACGAAACGCCCCATGCCTTCTACGAATGGTCCAACGTTTTGTTCGAATGGTCCCCTCTCACCAATTCATTCGACGAATCGTCTCGAATTCGTAGACTTCACTGATGCCACCTTTAGAAACAGTATTTGTTAAGTTTGTGTCTTGTGGGGCCCCCTCATTGGTTAAAAATGGCTGGTGCCCCTGTGCCCTGTGCCGCTGGTCCTTATGGATAATCCAGCCCTGCGGAGAGTCTGGTGATATCTGTGTATTTGGTTATTTACTGTATGTTTGTGCTATGTTACGGTCAGTACTACAGTGTTTTTACACTATGAGTATAGCGTACTTAAACTGTCCATTGGTGTTAGTTAGGGTTACAATGAAGGTTTGGGACGTGAGGTTAAAATACACAATATTGTACACTCTGTAAAATTAAGATGTCACAGACCGGTGATTTATTAGGCTATGGGTTACATATGATGGCTAGAAGCGGTTGAATGTATAATAAGTACACATTAAGGATATACCGTACCGTAGTTAGGATGGAACATCCTACTAAACATCATCGACTTTCAAATCTCTTCGAGACTTGGTCTGACCAACAGCATAACATTTCCCTAACGGCATGGTTGACCAATCTCCCTTGTTTTCTTACTGGTTGTTTGCTTCCCGACAAAATGGGAGGAGAACAATATTTGTATTGCTCCTGGCCTAGAAGCAACGCTGAAGGTGTTGTCACTAGGAGGGCACGGTTTTGCTATCAATCTTATCCAAATTGACAAAAATGGTTAATAACTGATTCTTTTGCCAAGTCTTCATATGATTTTTTTTTTTTTACTTGTTCACATTCATAAAAGTAATATATTGTGCTTGTGGTCATAATGAAACATCAAGCAATTTTAGTTGTAAGCGCTTACACAACTTTATCTTGTTATGACGTTATTACTGTTAATGATATATTGCTGTAATTTATGAGATCTGCAGCCCATCCGGTCATGAAAAGTTGACTTTTGAATATGCTGGCCTCCAAAAGTAAATGACTTACCTGTTACATTTTGGAACGTTTACGCACACACAAAAATGAAAATCCCTCCACCCATTCAAAAGGTAGGCTATCATGCTAAGAAATCTGTGAGCTTTTAGCTGTATGTAAGTTTAATTTATTTATTATTTGTTATTGTTTTATTTTTGTGTATTGCCTTTTTTGCTTCTATATGATTTGATCACTTGATTGTCTATATAAACGATGTAGCAGCCAATTTGCTACAGTCCAGGTGTAATGTCTGAATTTGAACACAGGGTGTCACTATGGAGGTTCAGGTAAATACTGTAGGTAGGAGCATGGCCGTAACTACCATTGAGGACACAGAGGTCATGTCCTCGGTAATTGTTTTCCGTAATGTAAAATGTATCTATGATGATAATCAATATATGATCAACAATGATAAATTCAGTCTGTATACCACCCCCATTTATCCTCAAGGCAGTGATTAATGAAAACTAACTTAAGAGTTTGACTGAGGTGTTTGAAGCATTCTAAATGTACAGTATGCAGTACAGCACACAATATTTGTGTTTTCATGTCATGACACGAAATTCTGACCATTTCACCTGAGTGTTGCAGGTTTGAATTCCTCCTTCAGAGCCCAAAGGCCAAAGGTCGGGGGGGCGAGGGTTTTTTATGCGATAGCATTTTGGGAGGCCATGAGAGCAATGTCCATGCACAGTGTAGTTCTCTTCTATAGAATAATTCTCAGTATAATTCTCTCCCTTGGTGGTGTTTTGGTACCAAAATCCCATGTAGTGTAATGTAGTGCTAGAGCTGTGATGAAGTCACACATTTACTTCAGGTAGGTAGCACTTGAATATAATAAAACACACACACACACACACACACACACTCGCCCACACACACACACGCCTGGTAGAAGAAGGACAACGCAGACAGTGCATGGGGAGACAAGACTGTTTATACTAAACAACATGACAAGAGAGATGACACACACACACACACCATCATCATCACCATAATAATCATTGCCATCATCATCATCAACATCACCCAAAGAGACAAAGGGAGATGTTACATCATCTTCATCATAATCACCATCCTTCATCTTCTTCTTCATCATCTTCATCCTCTTCCAATTGACACTAGGAAGTGTTTTGTTCCTTCAGCCCAGCCTCAACAATGTGTCTTTTTGATGATCCATACCAAATAAATATGATCAGTGTCTCTCAGGACAATAAATTACCACACACACACACACACACGCACACGCACACGCGCACACACACACACACAAACTTGGGAACATGGGAGACGGGAACTCGCAAATACAGATAAAGATCAGATCCTATCAGATGGAGATCAAGCCATGTCATATCATACCATGTCATATCATACCATACCATGTCGTATACCTACTGGTCAGAGATGTGGTCTAAAGATCACAGGGTTACAGGTTCAAATCCCAGCCCTCCCTACAACCCCTATGGCTGAAATGCCCTTGAGCAAGGTGCCTAACCTCCCCACACCCTCCAGGGCGGTGCAGCCAATACCCAATACATACAGTACTGTAAATGTAAGTCACTTTGGATAAAAGTGTCAGCCAAGTGTAATGTGATGCAATGTAATCATTATCATAGTAGATCAAAGATGAGGCCCACACCTGACCTTGCCAAATATACAGACCTTGGAGCCTGTTTCTCGAAAGCATCGTTGCTAACCATTTAGCCACTTACTAGGTTTCCAATGGAAAATTGCATTGCAACCAAGTAAGTTGCTAACTTAGTTAGCAACAATGTTGTCGAGAAACGCACCCCAGGTTAACACCAGCTCCTGCTGCGATTGGTCTTGCTACAGAACTAGTAAACTGAGCTGGATTATGATGAAATTCTAGATTTTAACTGGATTAAGACCAGATCAAAACGTGTTCTGGATCTCACATGAATTTAGATATACAGTACGAATCCTGGATCTGGCCCACCTCTGGCTGGGATGTGGCCCGGTGTCTCCAGTGTCGGCTGCGGTCCGTACACAGTAAATGCTGAAGAGTTAATTTAACACTTACACTATGGGGTATGCTTGCTGCACGCGTAAATTAAGCCACACAGCAAACATATCCAGCACAGCCAGCCACACAGCAAGCACAACACAGTCAAGTGTAATACAAAACAATAGTCTTCAATACAGCAGAGGGAGTGTATTGCGTGTGTGTGTTTAGTGTAAGGGTTGAATTATCACTGTAGTCGGCATCTTGCACGAAGACTCCTTCTTAGGGTCTTTAGGAGCATAGTGAGGTGAAGCAGAGGGAAGTAGGCACCTTCTTAGGGGTCCTTGGGAGCGAGGAGGAATTGGTGTAGCGTAGAGGAGTAGACTCCTTCTGATAGGCCTTGGGAGCGAGGAGGAATTGGGTAGCGTATGGGAGTAGGCACCTTCCTAGGGTCTTTGGGAGTATAGTTGATACCCGGGATGGGGGGTTGATAGGTCGGCAATGGGCATTGGGGGGGTTTGTGGTAGCAGAGAGGGGTGGGGGGGGGGGGGGGGGGTTGGGGCTTTGTGAATCACGGAAGGGCCTTTGAAGGGCGGAGTGGTGTAGCATAGCCTAGGGGAGTAGGCGCCTTCTTGAGGGGACTTGGGAGCGAGGAGTGGTGTAGCGTAGAGGAGTAGGCGCCTTCTTGAGGGTCATTAGGAGCGTAGAGGAGGGGCGTAGCGTACAGTAGGCACCTTCCTAG
>NC_085858.1:41151819-41154319 GCF_034702125.1 Engraulis encrasicolus | reverse complement strand
CATGTAGCCCTCCTTCATGAAGTTGCGTGTGAGTTTGGGGATGAGCTGAGGGACACAGACGACACTCCCCTTAGCAACCACACCCCATAATAACAAGACACTCCCCTTAGAAACCACACCCCATAATAACACCATACTCCCCTTAGCAACCACACCCCATAATAACAAGACACTCCCCTTAGTAACCACACCCCATAATAACAAGACACTCCCCTTAGTAACCACGCCCCATAATATCACCATACTCCCCTTAGCAACCACACCCCATAATAACATCATAACCCCGTAGGCATCATCAATACGGCTTACTGATTGGCAGTTTGGGACATGTGAACAGCATGCGTATGTCTAACTAACAAGCTAACATGCATCTCTACGATAGCACTTCATGTCTGTTGTGTGTGTGTGTGTGTGTGTGTGTGTGTGTGTGTGTGTGTGTGTGTGTGTGTGTGTGTGTGTGTGTGTGTGTGTGTGTGTGTGTGTGTGTGTGTGTGTGTGTGTGTGTTTTGCAGCAGCTACTTGTATGTGTATGTCCGAGACAAATTTCCCTCGGAGCGAAATCACGAGTCTGCCCCCGAGTGCTTGGTGTACAATCCACCAATGTTGTACAATATGCCAATGTGTGGCATATTAGCTGGCCTCGGTCATACTTTAAGCGGAGATCATGCAAGATGAGATCCGTTTCTGCCCCCTATTTGTATAGATAGTAGGTAGGTGCTTTAAGCTATGCTCAAACTACACGACTATCGGCCCGATTCTCAGCTGAAAATGGCCCTTACGACAATCGTTACGTTACCCCCCAGGACCATCTTATGTGATTGTCTGGTAAGATTTCCTCGTCGTGGCCGACGTTCTAAGAGAGAACTTTGGCAGCTCAAAGAGTCGCAGATCGCAAGTCTTAGAAATCAAACACTGTTAGATATTTGCGACTGGAAAAAGAATTGCGACTGGAAATTGACATTTGTGATTCTCTTCTTGTGTGCGGCGTATCCTGATGTCAAAATCGGTTACAAAATTGGGAGTCGTGTAGTTTGAGCCTGGCTTTAGTTAAATGGAGGAGTAGGGGGAGGTGGGGGGACAATGTGGGCAGCCTTCGCGCATGGCAGGTGAAAGAGGGAGGTATTCAAATTTGTGTCTGTGTGTGTGTTGTAACTCACATCGGTGTCACTGGCCCCTGGAAAAGCCACTTGGTGGTAATGGAAGCGAGCTGCGCGGATAGCATTAAACCAGTCCACCATCTCCTACACACACGCACGCACACACACACACACAGACGCACACACACAGACGCACACGCACACGCACACACACACACAGATAGCATTAAACCAGTCCACCATCTCCTCTCCTACACACAAACACACACACACACACACACACACACACACACACACACACACACACACACACACACACACACACACACAGAGGTGTTTTCAGGACAAGTATTTTCTTCAGAAAAATCTGCAGTGTGAACACGATTAGGTGCAGGAACCGGCACTGGCACTGTTCTCAGTTACCTGAATGCACCAACTTGGATGTAGTAGCTGAATACAACCAGCAGATGGAGATAGGATGTCCACTGATAGCCAACAAAAGCATATGTGTGTGTGTGTGTACCTTACCGTCCTCATGATAAGTGAATATCTTTCCTGTGCTGTTGTCTCGTAGGTAGGTGATCTGTGTGTGTGTGTGTGTGTGTGTGTGTGTGTGTGTGTGTGTGTGTGTGTGTGTGTGTGTGTGTGTGTGTGTGTGTGTGTGTGTGTGTGTGTACCTTGCCGTCCTCATGGTAGGTGAAGATGTTGCGTGTGCTGTTGTCTCGGAGGTAGGTGATCTGCAGGCCGCAGGGGTTCCCAATCTTGGCCGGCTGAAATGTGGCGTTCAGGGTCTCGATCTTCATCACCGCCTTGGGCTCCTTGGCCTACACACACACACACACACACACACACACATATATATGAACACACACACACACACACACACACACACATACACACACTCAGCGCTCTGCAAACATGAAAGGTTTCCAAAAAGCCTTTTATTTGAATAATGTTTGATTTGAATAGTATTTGCTTTGCCATGGAACACTAGACACACAGGCAAATAAGGAATGGATGAAGAGAGAGAACAAATACATAAAAAGAAACAGAAAAGAAAGACACATGTACATGAAGCCTGCTCGTGTGTGTGTGTGTGTGTTGAGGGCTGTGTGTGTGTGTGTGTGTGTGTGTGTGTGTGTGTGTGTGTGTGTGTGTGTGTGTGTGTGTGTGTGTGTGTGTGTGTGTGTGTGTCCTCACGTCTTGTTGTTGTTGTACTTGAGGGCTGTGTGTGTGTGTGTGTGTGTGTGTGTGTGTGTGTGTGTGTGTGTGTGTGTGTGTGTGTGTGTGTGTGTGTGTGTGTGTGTGTGTGTGTGTGTGTGTGTGTCCTCACATCTTGCTTGTTGTAGTACTTGAGGGCTCCTTCTCTCTCCGTCAGGATAAACTTGCGACTCAGGAACTGG
>NC_085858.1:41141819-41144319 GCF_034702125.1 Engraulis encrasicolus | reverse complement strand
ATTCTCATTACCGACGTAGATGAGCTGGGTCTAACTTAGACGCGCATAGAATCTTCAGGTGGAAGGTGTAGGTTTACGCTCGATTGACCACGGCTATCAGCCAATCTCAGAATCGAGAACTGGACCGCACAGTGTTAGATACACACAAACAATATATACAGAGAGCAGCCCTGGCACAGTCCACCTCTAGGGGACGATATAGAGCTCTATAACACTACAAATACAGTGTATAAACACACACAGGGCTCTAAATAAACACCCACCAACCGCCCAAATGCTGCTGCACATTCATTTGGCGGGTATAAAAGAAAAACCTACTAGCCACTTTGACCCATTAGGAGTGTGTGTTTGGCTACTAAGATCAACACCTGCCAGCTATTTTGCCTTGTGATGAAAAAAATTAATTTAGAAAACAGAATATACACAGAGAGCCACTCTGGCACACCCAGCATGCAGGACATCCAGTCCACCAGTAGGGGGCAATATACAGAGATGGAGAGGGAGAAGGACAGACACAATATGAAGAGATAACATTATATGGGTGCTGTGACACAGCATGCTAACGGTAGGGACACATAGACGCAAATTTGGTCAATCGAAGCGAACTTCGCCATTCATTCCTCTGAGGGAGGCGAAAGCAAGTGAACAGGAGCAAAGCCACGCTAAATTATTATACCAAGTTTAATATTATGCAAATGTGGGGCGAATTTCGCCTGCGCCGGCCAATCAAATCAACAACATAACCCGCCTGCTATGTGTCCCTAGTGTAAGCTCCCCACATATGGGCTTGGATATTCATGGGGACCCGGGTTCGAGTCTGACTACCCGATATCTCTCTGCAACTTAGCAACTTACTTGGTTGCAATGCAATTTCCCATTGGCAACCTACTCAGTTGCTAACTGCTTTCGAGACCAGGATGGTAACAGATACAACAAAGATACAACAATACACAAATATAAACAGCTTTGGCTAGACCCGAGAGAAAGGCTTCCTACATGGGCCCCCACACAATATATACAATATATTCAGGTCCAAATTCTTGGCCCCCCTCTCCCTGCAACCCGCACGCACCCATGCTCACATGCACAATCACATGCACACACACAGATCAGAGCCCCAGAAGCTCTGGGTTCAAGGCCCGGTGGGGAAACTCTACTCCCCTTCATTACACGCTATAAGACAGCCTGATAATTTACTTCAGCATGCCTCTCTCCCTTCCCAGCATGCCTCTCCCTTCCCAGCATGCATCTCTCTCTCTCCCCTTTGATGCTGCCTCCCCTGCTGGTGCGGATGCTGACAGGGTTGGCATGGCAACTCGCTGCTGAGTCATTCTGTTCTGTGTGTCTGGAAAGCCCAATATTAGCCCACAACACATGATGGATGCTCACAAAGACCTGCAAAGACAGGTACAAATACAAACAAATACAAATACAAATACATGCACACACATGCAGTATTTACTATAGACACAGTTGTGAGCTGTGTACTGCGCTTAATATAGACAGGACCGTATGCAAAGCATGTGCAAAACACAGTATGCACACACACACACACACACACACACACACACACACACACACACACACACACACACACACACACACACACACACACACACACACACACACACACACACACACACACACACACAGTGTCTACTCTACTGCAGGGATTCTTAACCATAGGGCCGCGGACCAAAGTTAGGCCGCGCGCACAACCTCCAGGGCCGCAGAAAACTTTCAGTTTCGCACCAGTGGTTCCGACAGGGCTGCGGGACTGCACAGACGAGTAGCGTTATTAAGCCCAAATGCTTCGGACGCATTAAAAATAGTGTGAGCCTTTTCCCAAATTCAACTGTCATAACGCAATGACCACACCGCGCTGTTTTTTTTTTGTTCGGGGGAGTAGGAGATTCATCAAGAACTGAAGAGTTCAGATGCAAAACCCCCTAAGTGCCTTTTCAGAAAATAATCTTAATTCATTTTTATTTAATACAAAGCTATGAAAATTGCATATTTTTTATTTTATTTTATTTATGTAATATTACTATTTATATGTAGAATCAAGTACATGAATGTAAACCAAACCAACAACAGGGTTCTCTAAAAATATAGAAGTGCAGGTCTTCAGAAATGGAGTTAAGGGGTTTTGCATCTGAACTCTTCAACTACAGTAGATGGAAACACAGGTTGTAGGCTATTTGGAAAAAGAGAAATTACCAACCGCTTTCCAGCTGATTTGGCAACGTCTTCTGTGTCCTAATATCCTTGCGTTTTAGTCGTTAGAACTTAGGTGTTCACCTTACTCAAAATAATTTTAGAAACTGAATCTTTATCCATTATACTTGTCCAAGTGTCTACACATTAGTCATTTCACAAATTTTGCTTGATACTGGAAAGTTTTCCAACCACCTGTGGTATTTTTGTTCACGTCTCTTTCTCTTCACGTTGCGTTTTCACATCAGCAGAAAAGTGTCCTGATTTTGCGATCAGCAGATTC
>NC_085858.1:41134319-41139319 GCF_034702125.1 Engraulis encrasicolus | reverse complement strand
GTGTGTGTGTGTGTGTGTGCATACTGGAATTGCAGGATCGCTGCAATACAAAATCACCAGCATTGTTGTCCTTTAACCCCCTGAGGTCCAGCCGGTCACCAGTGACCGGATTTGTCACTTCTCCAAAAACACATCTATAACTCTGTGAGTGTTGGTCATTCAAACATATAAGTGACACCAGGGCTTGACATTAACTTTTTCACCCACCGGCCACTGTGGCTAGTGGTTTTCTCGAGTCACTAGCCATTCAGGTATTGCACTAGCCACAGATTTTACATCGTTTTTTTTCTTCATTATGATGGCGTACATCTAACCTAAGAAGATGAGATTCTAAAGCAATATGAGCTTTCTACGTAGCCTGGCCGCGCCAAAAACCCCGGCCACTAGGGGCGTCTAGATTTCTAGGCTACTTTCTACGTGGAAGTATGTCAAGCAAATAGAAACTGAGTTACTGAGTTTTGTCTTGAACTTAAATACAAACAATTGATATACAACTACAAGGGGCAAACAACAAAATACTATGGCTACTATGGTGGTTACTATGATGCGTATGTCATACTAAGGAATAAACTTCCAGCCGAATTGGCTAGTGACACTGAAAGTTTTACTAGCCAAAGCCAAGTTTCACCAGCATTTGACCGGTTGGCTAGTGCCAGTGTCAAGCCCTGAGTGACACCATTAAAAACCTTGAAACGTCTGATTTTCAAATATATACTGGCTTGACTTACAATTACTCTTTCACACTTTGTAAGGAAACAGCACATTTCTAAAGGCTCTTTTTACTTTTATGTAGCAAACGCTTTTGTTTACAAGGTTTAATCTTCAAAAGTCTTGGCTACATAATATTAAGAGTAGGGCTGCACGATTATGGAAAAAAAATCATAATCACGATTGTTTTGGTCAAAATCGTCATCACGATTATAAATCACGATTATTGATTTTTGCAGATTTTTTGGAAAATTATAACAGGATGAAATATAACCAAGAATGAATTATATTCGGGATGAGCAAAATAAAATGAATTGTAATAATTATGTAAAGGCATGCAATAGCAAGAAACCCCAGCCTGTCAGTATGTTCTGGCTTCAAGGACGCTCTCAAAGGTAGGTCATTACTGCCACGATTAAATCATGATTGAAATCACAACTTCGATTTCACTATTTTATCATGATTTTCGATTATTTTCGATTAATTGTGCAGCCCTAACTTAGAGTGTGTTGTCTTGCACTTTTTGAAGACCTCTAAAATGTTTTTTTTTTTGTACAGTTGTGTTTACACTCAATGTAAATAAAACTTGCTTGTATTACATTTCATATTATTTTTTGTTAGGCTTTACAGAATACAAACATATGTGCCACTTTTGCATAGATGTTTACAGTTAGTTGAAATACTTGAAAAAAGTCAAGGTGTTGCAAAGAACCTTTGACTCCAGAGGGTTAAATAAATAACAACAAAACAAACAACACACACACACAAATAAACAAACCTTTACACCAACACACACACACACACACACACACACACACACACACACACACACACACACACACACACACACACACACACACACACACACACACACACACACATACTTTCTCTCTATTCCTCTCTCTCTCTCTCTCTCTCTCTCTCTCTCTCTCTCTCTCTCTCTCTCTCTCTCTCTCACACACACACACACACACACACACATCTCCTCTATGTGTCTGCAAAGGTCTATAAATTGTGCTGAGTCACTCCTTCAAGCGGCCGTCTCCTGACCGCCATTACATCACCACACACACACACACAGGCATGAACGCGTGCACCTGCACGCGCACACTTCATGACATGCACACACTCCGACACATATTATCACACACACACACCGACACATATTATCACACACACACAACACATGTTATCTCACACACACACACACACACACACACACACACACACACACCAACACAAACAAACACCAACACACACACACACAGACACACTGTAAATGTTACACACATTATGTAGCCTATGTCTTTCTCAAACACAACCACATGCATAACGCTTAGTATCTCTCTCACGCACACACGTGTGTGTGTGTGTGTGTGTGTGTGTGTGTGTGTGTGTGTGTGTGTGTGTGTGTGTGTGTGTGTGTGTGTGTGTGTGTGTGTGTGTGTGTGTGTGTGTGTGTGTGTGACTGGCACGCTGTATTTTGCCCCAATGTGCAGATCCAGGTCAGCAGAACAGACAGCATAGTAATAGCACTGCGGAACTCTCTATCTCTCACACCTCTCTACACACACACACACCAGGTTATATGGGTGTGTGTGTGTGTGTGTAGAAATGGTATTGTATGTATTTATTTATTATATTTTATTATTTTTAATATTTTTGTTGATAATCTGTTCAGCGCATTGAGCTTCATGTATTGTATGAATTGTGCTATACAAATAAAGTTTTTATTATTATTATTAGAATATGCCTTGATATTGTATGAGGGGGTAACATATGAAGCTGATATTGCATAAGGCAATATTGTGCAAATAGATGCAGTGTAGCAACAGAGTAATGTGAAAGTGATAGTGGAAGATACTGTATGTGTCCTCCTCCTCATCATCATCATCATCATCATCATCATCATCATCATCATCATCATCACACTGCTTCTGTGTAGCATCCTCAGCTCTAAATTAAAGGGCCTGAGAGGGTCATTCAGTGCCAACGTTGTGAAGGACAAACAGACCCACTTCAAGACTACTATACTCTACCTCTAGATAAGACAGACCCACTTCAAGACTACTATACTAGATAGGACAGACCCACTTCAAGACTACTATACTAGATAGGACAGACCCACTTCAAGACTACTGTACTAGATAGGACAGACCCACTTCAAGACTACTATACTAGATAGGACAGACCCACTTCAAGACGACTATAACTCTATATGGGCAGTCTGAACTGTAGATAGGACCATGCACTCACAAACAGCAATATGAAGAACAGGACCCACTTCAAATCAGCACTATAAAAGACACAAGTCCACTTCAAGACTGCACTACAAAAGGCATTGGGGCCCACTTCAAGACAGCACTATAAAAGACATTGGAGCCCACCACATATAGACATTGGGGCCCACATATAGACAGATTATAAAATACATTAGGGCCCACATATAGACCAGTGTTTCCTAACCACTGTGCCGCGGCACACTAGTGTGCCGTGAGAGATTGTCAGGTGTGCCGTGGGAAATTCTTGGGTTTTTTTGTTGTTTTTTTTTAACCGAATTCATAATTATCAGCAAATAATGCCTCGGCCTATGTCATTATCTAGTAGTGTCTGCTGTTGACTGGCGTCCTAATCATGTAATAATTCCTTATCCCTAGGTGGCAGCAGGAAGCGAATAGTATTGTAGTAGCCTAAGATAAGAGAATTAGAGATTGTTTGACAGGTTCAGGTATCGTCAGTGCGTGTGGGTAGCAAAGTTTTTGAAACGAAAAATAAACTCCGATCTGGGTTCTGGACAAGGCCCTGGACAAAATTCGGACGCAGATGAAAGAAGGCAAATACCGTGAGCTCGAGACAATAACCTACAATGAGATTAGCAGCCTACATTTCATCATATGGATTTACAACGGGGGATGCAACGGCACCGATTCCATTGTGCTCGGTATGTGGTGAAAAATTATCCAACAGCGCTGTACCAAGCAAACTTAGACGCCATCTCCAAACGAAACACCCTTCACTTAAAACAAGAATGCCCATTTTGTTTGCATGTGTAAGCAGACAGAGAACCAGGCAACATTTATGAGAGAGTAATGTGAAAGTGATAGTGGAAGATACTGTATGTGTCCTCCTCCTCCTCATCATCATCATCATCATCACACTGCATCATCAACACACCTCTCCTTGAGCCTGGCACTCCAGAGGCTCCGCTTGTCTTTAGTCTGTTATTGATTATGTAACATGCAACATGCACCCACTACATTACCTTCATTCAACACCCGCCTGCATCACACCACCACTGATGACTGATTTCCACCTACGTACAATTTAGTCTAGCTTTGTCATCAAGTCTCGCCTTCAGAAATAAATACAAAAAAATAGAATCATTCGTGCATGTCTCTGTCTCCGTTTATTTATGCTCTGGTGTCTTATAGATCCATAGCAGCGGCCCACACATAGACATTGGGGCCCATATATAAACAGCACTACATGTCTATATAATGTCTATATAATCTCTATGTGTGGGACATTGGGGCCCACACATAGACATTATTCCCAACACATAGACATTGGGGCCCACACATAGACATTATTCCCAACACATAGACATTGGGGCCCACACATAGACATTGGGGCCCACACATAGACATTGTTCCCAACACATAGACATTGGGGCCCACACATAGACATTGTTCCCAACACATAGACATTGGGGCCCACACATACACATCAGTAAAAAGACATCTGGGCCCACTTCAAGACAGGGTTTTCTTACCTAATAAAAGCTTCATCGGATCGATCAAATATGCACAACAACAAACACATCAGTTTGGAAGCAGCTGGGAAACCATTTCGCCAGTGTTTTGTGGTGGTGGTGTGCGTGTGTATGTTTGTGTGTGTGTGTGTGTGTGTGTGTGTGTGTGTGTGTGTGTGTGTGTGTGTGTGTGTGTGTGTGTGTGTGTGTGTGTGTGTGTGTGTGTGTGTGTGTGTGTGTGTGTGGTAGGCTAATGATGTACTGTATGTGTGGGTGAGTTGGATGGTGTGTGTGAGCTAGCTAATGTGGTTATGTCCATAAACTGCATTTGTGTGTGTGTGTGTGTGGGGGGGGGGCTATGTGTGTGCGTGTGCGTGTGTGTGTGAGAGAACGTGAGCAACTCAGATTTACGACACCAGAACCTGACAGAACTTCACCCTCACAAGACTAAAGTCCAGAACGATAAGAAAGAGAGAGAGAGAGAGAAAGAGACAGAGAGAAAGAGAGAGATAGAGGGGGGGAGAAACTATGAAGTCAGCAT
>NC_085858.1:41119319-41131819 GCF_034702125.1 Engraulis encrasicolus | reverse complement strand
AATGTCAGCGATTAAAAGTCAGCTAACACTATGGTAATGAGCGATGTTCACATCTCTGGATGTCCCAGGCTGACAAGCCAGAACCGTTACGTCATCTGCTAAATCAAACACGTCAATGTCACACCCGGAGTGAATAAAGTAAATTCAGAAAGTCAATTCTTGGGTAGAGTCGTTTCTGGTGTATAAGTGCAGTTACTCTCCTGCCCCTAGATATCTAGCCTCTGGAATACTGTAGCCTCTAGGGTTTACAATATTGCCGTAGCCTCTTATGCAGATGGGGTCGCCGGCGGGCCTATTCACTATTACTGTAGCCTCTTAGTGCAGATGGGGTCGCCAGCGGGCCTATTCACTATTTGCTGAAAATACTCAACTACTGCACATCATAACAACATTGCCATGAGAGTATCGAGAGCCTTAAGTAACAGATTAAGACAAAGTCATTACAGTGTTGTTGACAGTAAGGTTATAACATAGGCTCTGCGTTAAGGGGTTAAGTGCCAACTGTTGCAGGCAACTTATATCAGTGATGACAAACGTTGTACCGTCACGTTTTCACCATTTCATTCCTGCATTGTACTAAAAACGCATTTAGCTAATTTCAAAGCTCTAAGACGACTGTATTGCCATTCGAGATGCGTAGGCTCTCTCTCTCTCATTTGCTACAAGAATACTACAAGAACTGACTACCCGGGTTCGAGTCCAGACCACGCCCTTCCCTGTCTCTCTCTCCCACTCACCTCCTCCTGACGTCTATTCACTGTCCTGTCTACATTACAGGCATAAAAGCCCTCATTAAATACAACATTTAACCCCTTAAGACACGACCCCTGTTATAAATTATCTGTTATCATAATGGTAATGACCAAGTCATTATGTATTACTAAAGGCCCTGTGCACTGTCATAGTGTCGTAGTCCCATGGTAGTATTGTATTACTAAAGGCCCTGTGCACTGTCACAGTGGTGTAGTAAAACGGTAGTAAAGTATTACTAAAGACCCTGTGCACTGTCCCAGTGGTATAGTACAATGGTAGTCAAGTTTTACTAAAGGCCCTGTGCACTGTCACAGTGGTGTAGAGTCTTATGGTAGTAAAGGTTTTTCAGTGACTGTTACAGTTTTCCAGTGGTGGAATGGCATGCGTTAAGGGGCTACAAGAACCGCTCGGTTACACTGTATGTGTTTGTTGTCTCTCTTTCCCTCTACTGTACCAACCCTTCCTGCTTCAGGGCCCTGCTATTTCAATACACTAGAGCTGTGTTAGACGTACAGTGCTGCTTTTACGCTGGTATATTTTCCCACCAAATACAGATACATTGTGAACAGACAGCACATAACGCTCATGTGGTGTTTTCATCACAGTCTATCACAGGCGGTAAAATAACACCATGTGTGTAACACTTTTTCTGACACTTGCTATTTTGTTATTTCCACTTCCGTTATTCCACTGTGCAGTAGCCTACAATTCATTTCGGCCCTTTAAACAGGTTTGATCTATTTTGATTGCTCGGTGTGTGTGTGTGTGTGTGAGAGAGTATTTAAGATTAAAAGATTCACAATTCAAATATCTGTAGTGTCTAACATAGTATACAGCATATGCCATAGTAGAAAATGTTCTCCGATTGAAGCTTGTTAAGTGTGTGTGTGTGTGTGTGTGTGTGTGTGTGTGTGTGTGTGTGTGTGTGTGTGTGTGTGTGTGTGTGTGTGTGTGTCCGTGTGCGTGTGTGCGCATGCGTGTAATGTTCTGTATCTGAAGGTGTTGTGATCTGTTTTGCAATGTTTATATTGTGTATTATGTGTTTGTTGTCCAATACCTTAATTTGGCTTTGGGAATAACAAAGTAACTCTACTCTTATTTATTAGCCTACTGGGGTCCTGTATCTATCCCAGGCCCAGGGGCCAACTGTAGGGGTGTCTACCTAGGGCTGCACGATATATCGAAAATGTATCGATATCGCGATATCACGGCTTGCGATACACGTATCGCAAAAGTTGTGCACATATCGCAAACAGTTTTTAATTTTTAATAATAAGAAATTTGGTGAGAAGATTAAAAAATGCATTAAAAATGTTGACATTTTAAGTTGATTCTGTATATTAGACATGTTTTTTCCTAATAAAAACTAATGTTGGTAACAAAACTTTGCTCTCAGTTGTTTTATACATGATAAAGTATAGAATGGCAAGTAGAGAGGGGAAAATATATGTATATATTAAATATCGCGAGTAATATCGATATCGCAGTATACAGTCATGTTATCGTGTATCGCATATTTGGTAACACTTTATTTTAGGGACACATCTATTAGCAATAATAAATACAATGTCCCTGTATAAGTAACTTGTAAGGCATTCGCAAAGCAAAATCAAACATTTGCTAGGCATGTATTCGCAAATGTCTTGTTCATGCACAATAAGGGATTTATTACCAATTTAGCCTTAGTAAGGACCTAGTAGTACATGCCTTACAAGTTACTTATTCAGGCATTAACATTGTATGTATTAGTGCTAATAGATGTATCCCTAAAATAAAGTGTTACCGCATATTTTTCTAATATCGTGCAGTCCTACCCCAGGCCCAGGATCAGATATGGCCTATATACAGGCCGAGGGGCAGATATGGCCTATAGGGATGTCCACCCAGGCCCAGAGGCAGTGGTGTAGTCTACATAGAACGCAGGTATACGGAATATACCCACTTCTAAATTTTAGGGGATTCAGTATACCCACTTAAAATTGATTGATCCATTATTTAGAATGGCATAAATATATACAGTATACAGACTTCAAAAAATGCGAGAATATACAGTATACCCACTTCAAAAAAGTAGACTGCACCGCTGCCCAGAGGCCTACTATAGGGATATAGGGATGTCTACCCAGGCATAACAAAGTAGGCTAACTCTAATTCTAACTTTAACTTTGTTGCAGATATTTTTATTTTGACCTTTTGAGAATTAGAGCTCGACACTTCTAGGGGGTGTACTAAGAAGCTGGTTCAGGAGTAAACCAGGTTAAATTAAGAGGTAAATCATCTAATAGAAAAGCCTGGACTCCTCGCTTTATTAAGAAATGTACTCCTGAACCAGCTTATTAGTATAGGCCTCGGCTGTTGGACGTGGCTGTTGGACGTGGCCGGCTAGACGTGGCTGGCTAGAGATGCTTCTGAAAACACACTCTCACTGCATCTCATCTCATCTCAGTGCCATGGCAACGCAGTCTGGACCAGTGATGCTGAGACCTACATATGGTGACATGGCATCATGCTGTTTATCTGCTCAGTCTAAAATAACAATATAATGGGCCAACCAAACAAACAAGCACACAAACAACAGTGCTGCTACTGAACTACCCCACAGCCCTGCCTGAAAACAATAGACTACTGTAGGCCTACGTGCCCTGATGCTGCACCTTCCTTCAGCCTCACCCTCTCTCTCTCTCTCTCTCTCTCTCTCTCTCTCTCTCTCTCTCTCTCTCTCTCGCTCTCTCTCTCTCCCTCTCCTGCTGAATCAGCGCTCTGCCAACCAGTAAACCATGACAGCCAATAAACGAGCTTTTCTGGCTGTAGTAGGATGTGCGAGTGGTGAGTGGTGTGGGAGAGCAGTGTGCTGCTGCAAGCTTCACAGCCGCGAGCTTGCACAAACGGAAACGTTGGCCACCGATAAAGTCGACCATGAGAAAAGTGACGTCATTGACACCCAGAGTCCAAAGTTGCAGCAGCTACGCCTTCTTCCTGAATGCTCGCGGCGACAGCCACAAAACACGCTCTAACTGACACATGTCACCCCCCATGAGGACTGGGGAACACATGCTATTACGACGAAAATATTCAACCACACTTGAATCATTGATTGAACTAACCGACTCCATCAGGCGCCCTGCCCACCCGCCACACCAAACAAAGACACCCTGCGTATGAACTCACTGACCTACCAGACTCAGTCAGTTGCTAGCGAAATAGACACGTCCCCACGTCAAAATGCCACGTTTGCCCACCAAGTCAACGCAGTATATTATGGTAGTTGGCCAGATACACGTTCCATTAATTAAGGTGAAATTCTTGAAAAGAAGAGAACAGTTCCCGCCGCGAGAGGCTTTTGGGTCCGGCGTCTCATCTCTCCATCAGCATCACGCGCACACGGAAGGAACACTCTCACTCACCTGGCGCTCCGCAGTCCGCGCACGAGTCGTTTCCCGGTTGTTTCATGAAATCCAGAATGCGCTGTCTGTTCTCCTCCGCCGAGGCCATTGTCCCCGAGAAATAAACCCGTCCGTGACTGTCCTCAGCGTAGCACCGCAGGCAGTGGCCAGAGCCGCGAACAAGCCCCGTCTTCCTATCAAGTCACCGGGGAACGCACCGACCCAATCAATGAAGGAAACGGACAAGATATCCCCAGTGCAGCGCGACGCCAAAAGCCGAAAGAGTCCAATGCAGAGGTGCTGGATTGAAGTACAGCTGCACAGTCAGGAAGAAGTGGTGTCACCTCTTTGTTTGACTCGCTCAGAGGCGTACACACACACACCTCCCTCCTAACGTCTAGTCTCTCGTTATCTGCAGAGATGACCGTACGTATCCCCGGCGATTCGGCGGCGTGGTGCCTGTCTGCCTACTGCTCGTCTCCGCTTCTGCTGTGGAGGGGGGACCTCCAGCGGCTGCCTAGAGCTAGCTCAACGGCCCACACGCTCACACTAACGAGCATGTTGAAAAAGAGAAGCAACGCTGCATGAAAGCGCGGTTTCCATAACTAGGCTGCTATTATGTGGTGTGATATTTATACTAGACAGCACATCTGAGAGATGTAGCCTGCCGACCAAGCAGAGTTGTAGGCCTATGCTATAAAGTAGAAAAAGAAGTGGGTAGTGGGTAGGCTACTCTACATATAGGGCCTAATCTACACTTGTGGTATATTATTATAGGCCTAGTTTCAACTGGGTGATATCATGCTACTAGTGTTGTAATTCCATCTGTATGAGTAGGCTACTACTTCTACTTAATAGGCCTACAAATCTGCTAGCACCAGGTAAATGAATGAGTCTGATTTCCTCAGGGGAAGAGGGGCACGTAGCCTATGTATCTTGCCGATTTTTTCACTCTTGGCTCTATAGTGGTGAGTCTGGTTGTCAGCTGTGACTCTATGGCAGGAGTGTCAACCTCAGGCCCGGGGACCAAATCTGGACCACAGTCATTTTATTCGGCCCACAAGGTCATGTCAAACGTGTAATAGCCCAGTTGATCCACATTATCATACAGCAGGGCTATTCAAATAGCGGCCCTGGTGGCCAGATCCGGCCCTTGGATGGCAAGATTCTGGCCCCCCACAAGGTCAGAACAAAATGAAAACAAATATGTGCGCTATTAGTTAGTTAATTAGTAGTCATTAGTCATTAGTTAATTTGCGATCACTAACACTTCAGGTTAGGCATATTTCTACTATGCACATGAGAGTGATATTTGAAATAGTCTTATAATAGACCATCACAAGGCTACTAAGCAATAAAGAAGTGCATTTCTGTTCTGTCTGGAAAGTTATCCTCTTGTTTCGCACCCTCACCTTGGACATCGTGCTTCAAGCAGTTACATATATGATGTGTTTGCCAACCATCCCTTAAAATATGGATTCCTCCTGTACTGAGACATAAAAGTATGGGTTCTTTATTGAGCTGAAACAAGACACAGGACGTTAAAATGCAGGGAATTACATATAAGAAATGCAACATATTTTGGGGGAGGACCCCCAGGCCCCAGCCTAAATGAAGTGTCCTATATTTTTTTCCCATTGACAGTTGGCAACCCTAGTGCATTCCATGTTGGTTGCTACACAGTCTTACCCCAAGTAGTCAATTTTTGACACCCCCAAGACTGCAATTTTTGACGTCTTGGGTATTCCTTCCATGTCACATTTTGACTATGTGGCCTAACCCTAAACCTATTCCTAAACCTAACCTCAATGACGTTGCATATTTGGCTCCTTTACTGGGAGGAATTTGAAAAACTGGCCCTCAGTGACATTTAATTGAATACCCCTGTCATACAGCATAACAAGCGTGCCTATGACACAGCACACACTCATACACTCTACTCTACTACTCTACTCTGTTCTCTATTATGTTCTACACTATACTCTACTCTACAATAATCTACATACTCTATACTACTGTACTCTGCAACTCTATGGCAAATTTAATCATTCAATAGCTTTGCCCAACTATCGGTAGGCTAATTGACATTTTTTCATTCTGACAAGTTTGGGTAGTTGTAATTTTTATGGAGACATCTGAAACTTCATTATGACTACGTAGTCAAAATGATAGTAAGAGATATCTGCTATTCTTTTTATTTTACTCGGACATTAGGCTCACACGCTGAGCTGATCATGCACAAAATATGCCCAGACCTAAACAATTCCTACACTTAAAGGAGAACTTCTGCCAATTTCAATATGTTGTTGTATTGCTCACGCTGCCCTTGACTTGTCGGTACCCAGTAATGCTGCATTTTTCGACTCAGCCCTGTCCGAGATCTGAGCTTTTCTAATGGAGTCAGACTTTGTTTCCATCTAAAACTTTCTATGCATAGGCCTACTCCAAATATCATCCCAAAAGGTATCGCTGTTTGCTAGTTGTCTGCTGTTGTTGGATAACCTTTTGGATGTTATTGGGAATAAATCAAGATGTTTTTCTGAAATGTTCACAAACGCCTGCCCATGACAAGGATCTCGGGAAAGGCTCTTTTCCCTGTTCTACACTCACTCCATTCTACACTACACTACTCTACTCAACTGTAATTTACACTACTCTACCGTACTCTACTCTACACACTACTCTGCTCTACTGTACTCCACTACTCTACTCTACTTCACTGTATTCTACTCAGGGTTGGGGAGTAACGGATTACATGTAACGGCGTTACGGTAAAAGAATACAAAATCAATGTAATTGTAATCCGTTACATTACAAGCAAAAAAATATGTATTCAGATTACAGTTACATTCAGTGGGAATGGGGATTACTTAACAGGATTACAATTCTTGCGAAATTGCGTCTTTGGTCCCTTTTATTTATTTAATTATTATATTAACTGATTTATTTATTCATGTATTGTTATGCCGCGGCTTGTATGTTGTGATTTTTGGTTTTTCGCCGGAATCATCACCTGTTACGTAATGACGACAGTGACAGTAGCATTCCTGACCGACCTACGTTCTCTCAGCCTTGCTTCCCTTCCCTGCTGGTGGGAGTGTTCAATAGTTCGTTGTCGTTGCATCAATCACTCAGTCAAAGAAGTACAGAGCAGTCGTGAGCAATGGAGAAAAATGCATTTACCCGGTGGAAATACAATAAACATTTCATTTTCAAGGAAGACAAGGGCGCCAATATCGATGTCCAGTGCCGGTTGTGCCAACCCAAAGTCAATATCTTGTCAGCGTCGAAAGACACAACGTCTAACTTAAAGAAACACCTCCTGGTAAGACTGCTAATATTCAGCATGCATGCAACATGTGCGTCAGCACTTTCAGGTCATACATAGCCTACTCTGGAAAAAAAAAAATATCATGGGATGGGGAGGCTTTTCAAAACATTGGTGTTGTCAAGCCCGTAATGTCCTTGTAGAGCCATTTCATAACAGTCAATTTTTTATTCATTTGTCTTCCCGTTACGATGAATTGGTACTGGTGTAGGGAAAGTGTAAGTCAGTTTCGAGCTAGCCATCGACTGGCTAACAAGTACAACTTGCAACTAATGATATCCATTAAACTCTGGAAAGTGTTTGCTTTCTAATTTTCTGTCCCCATAATACTCCATATAGTTTACTGTATGGACATTCGTCCAAATGCATTTCCACTCGGTGTTATTGTATTTTGGGGGAAAAGTAATCCAAAAGTAATCCAAAAGTAATCCGTTACATTACTTAAATATTGAAGTAATGGGATTACATTACTGAATACATTTTTGAAAGAGTAATTTGTAACTTTACCGGATTACATTTAAAAAGTAACTTCCCCAACCCTGATTCTACTCTACTACTAAATGTGGACTAATGGTAAATGGGACTGCATTTATATAGCGCCTTTCCACTCCTTCGAGCACTCAAAGCGCTTTACATTGTATTCACCTTCACCCAGAGGGGGAGAGTTACGCAAATGGAGGACCAGGAAAGAAATTGCAGCCCCGCCTTTCAACGAGATTGGGTCGTGCCTAAAGCGGCTGTCTTTCCATAGATTTAACATAGAACCACCACATAAAAAGCCAAAAATAAGGACTAACGAACTATACTGCGAGGTAATCACCACAAATATGTAAACTGTCAACTGTCTCGCTAATGATAATCACAACAGTTTTACCACCTGTGATGTTTATCTGAAGTTATTACTACGATTAGCGAGTCTTGTCATATTCCCTGCATTGCATCGCATTGCATTTGCTGTGTGCTACACCCACTTCTAGGCACTAACATTCGCAACGCTAAGCAGTTCCGAGACGCTAAAACAGCTCATTTTGCTAATGCGGAAGTCGGCCCTTGGACACAGTGGTGATTGCCCGACTCTCCCTCTGTATGGCTCTGCCTTCACCCATTCACACTCACAATCACACACCGGTGGTCGTGGCTACCATGCCACCCTGCCACCAGGAGCAACTTGGGGTTAGGTATCTTGCTCAAGGACACAACGATGGGGTCAGACAGAGCGGGGCTCGAACCTGTAACCTTTGGGTTGCTGAAAGGCTCCTCTACCGCCTGACCTACCACCGCCCTACTCTACTACTCTACTCGGATGCACATGCTTCATGCTGCTTTCCCTATCCAAACCCAGTGATCAGTGATGGGCAAAATGCATTCATTAGTTACATTTAAAAAGACTTAAAGGGACAGTTTGGTCAATTTCAACATGCAGTTGTAATGCTCACACTACCCTGGACTTGTCAGTGCCTGAGATTTTTTTTTCTTCTTCTTCAGCCGTTTCCGAGATCCTGGTCATTGTAATGGGGGCAGCTCTTTGTTTACATTTCAAAAAAACATTTTTATTTATTCCCAAAAACATCCAAAAGGTTATAAAACATCAGCAGACAACTAGCAAACAGCAATACCTTTTGGGAAAATATTTGGAGTTGGCCTATGTTTCATTTTTTAAAAATGTAAACAAACGCTGCCCCCATTAGAATTGCTCATATCTCGGAAAGGGCTGAGCCGAAAAATGTGGCATCACCAGGTACTGACAAGTCAAGGGTAGCGTGAGCAATACAACTGCATGTTGAAATTGACCAAACTGTCCCTTTAAAAACACACACACACACACACACACACACACACACACACAGAAAAGGGGGTGGGGGCACTGTTCGTACATGTGATGGGTTTATTGCAGGTTGCACTGTGTCTAACTACATTGTGAGTGTGCTAGGCCTATAATCACAAAGACAAATAGTCATCCCAACTATAACCCATAATAACCATGACATTACAGGCAGCCATGGCCTAATGGTTAGGAGGTGGACTTAAAGGTACACTGTGTAAGATTTTTAGTTGTTTATTTCCAGAATTCATGCTACCCATTCACTAATGTTACCTTTTTCATGAATACTTACCACCACCATCAAATTCTAAGTATTCATTATGACTGGAAAAATTGCACTTTTCATATGTAAAAAGGGGAGTCTTCTCCATGATCTGCCATTTTGAATGTCCAGAAATAGCCATTTTAGCTGCAACAATGACTGTAATTGGGTCATACAAGAAAATATTAATTTTTTAACTTAGTAAACTTTCATGAAAAGATCAAATTTGGCAATAGGCAACCCAGTTTCAATGAGCAGCATAGTTGCAGTACCTTTTGTGGCCATTTCCTGCACAGTGTACCTTTAAGATCACAGAGTTGCAAATTCAAAGTCCACCCTTCCCCACCTAATGCCGCACTGCTCCAGGGATTGTAACCAATGCCCTGCAAGTAACTCTAAGTGGCTTTGGATATGAAAGTATCAGCCAAGTCTAATTTAATGTAACACATTACCCTCTACTGAGGTGATGGCACACGTATGCAGATATTTTCAAATGCAAATATTTTTTTATTTGTGTAATTACGACATGTGGATAAAAAAAAACACTATTGTGACAGGTGTGTTTTATTAGCCAGGCTGTGCCCTCCTAGTGACGCAACAATTTCAGCATTGCAACTAGTCAGGGCTACGTTTCCCAAAAACTCTTAAGTAGTACTTAAGCCTAAGTTGTACTTAAGTATGAGGGGCCACCTAGGCAATACATCATATCACCAAACATTTCTGCATATAATAATTGTATTGGCCTACATACAATGTGTTGTTCTGGTACATGCAAATAAAATGCTTGTTTAATTGCATGTGCAAGGTAAAATAGTGTGTTTATAAACTTTCAGTGATGATGTGAAACCTATTTTTGGTATATTGCCTAGGCGGCCCCTCATACTTAAGTACTACTTAGACTTTTAAGTACTACTTAAGAGATTTTGGGAAACGCAGCCCAGGTCAAGAGCAATTCAAGTACTTTCTGAGTTCCCGAAAATATGAGTCCCACTTTGTCGGTAAGCAAACAACCATTAGCAAACCAAGGGAGGCGGGTCAACCATGCCGTTTGGGAAATGTTAATTGTTATGCTCTTGGTCAGACCAAGTCTCGAAGAGATTTGAACGTCGATCATAATCAGGCTAGGGTTTTAGCACCCTGATACTTTTAGTTTTGAAATGCACATTCTAAAACTAAGGCCAAAACCAATGTAATTTCAAAAATACCCATATAATAATAATAATAATAATAATGCATTTTATTTAAAAGCGCCTTTCAAAAAACTCAAGGACACTGTACAGAGAGAGGCAAAATAAAACAAGACAGATAAACAGATTGTAAACAAAAAATAAATATATAGAAAATAAATAAAAATAAAATAAAACAAAATAGAGTTAAAGAATCATAAAGAATAGGCTAATTGAAATAGATGAGTTTTAAGTCTTGATTTGAACAGGGGTAAAGACTCAATGTTGCGGATGTCAGGGGGAAGCGCATTCCACAGCTGAGGAGCAGAGCAACTGAAAGCTCTGTTCCCCATGGTGCTGAGGCGGGCAGAAGGGACAGAGAGGAGAATGGAGGAAGAGGAACGGAGGGGGCGGGAGGGAATAGCAATATGAATAAGATTAGATAGATAAGGAGGGGCAAGATTGTGGATAGCCTTGAAGGTGTGGAGAAGTATTTTAAAGTGAATTCTAAATTTGATAGGGAGCCAATGGAGATGTTGGAGTGCAGGGGTAATATGGTGACAGGAAGGGGTTTTAGTTATGATGCGGGCAGCTGAGTTCTGGACCAGTTGGAGCTTGTGGAGAGATTTTTGAGGGAGACCAAAGAGGAGAGAATTACAGTAATCAATGTGAGAGGTGACAAGACTGTGTATAAGGATGGAGGTTGAATGGTAGGTGAGAGAGGGGCGAAGACGGTAAATGTTGCGTAGGTGGAAATAAGCAGACCGTGTGATGTTGTTAATGTGGGAGAGGAAGGATAGAGAGCCATCAAGCATGACACCCAAACTCTTAACTTGAGGGGAGGGGGAGACAGGAGAGCTATCAATTGAGAAGGAGAAACTATAACTTTGGATAAGGTGGATTTGGTGCCTATAAGTAGGAGTTTCAAAAATTTTAGGTGAACCAGGATTTGATTTCAGAAAGACAGGTGGTGAGGGAGGGGGGAGGGAGAGTGTCAGAGGGTTTGCCAGATAAATAGAGCTGGGTGTCATCAGCATAGCAATGGAAATTAATTTTGAATTTGCGGAAGATATTACCAAGGGGAAGGAGGTAGGTGATGAAGAGGAGGGGCCCCAGAACAGAACCTTGAGGCACACCAGAGGTGACAGGGGAGGGCTTGGATTTAAAAGACTTCATTTGAATAAATTGAGAACGGCCAGAGAGATAAGAATGGAACCAGTCAAGGGGTGTGTTACTTATGCCAATTGAGGAGAGTCTGTGGAGAAGGATGGAATGCGAGATGGTGTCAAAGGCTGCACTGAGGTCAAGGAGAATGACAATAGAGAGTAGGCCAGAGTCAGCAGCCATGAGCAGGTCATTAGTGATTTTAACTAGGGCTGTTTCTGTGCTATGTCGGGGGCGAAAACCAGACTGGAAGTGCTCATAGAGGGAGTTAAGAGTTAGATGGGAATGGAGTTGAGAAGCTACAATTTTTTCTAGAATTTTGGAGATGAACGGAAGGTTGGAGATTGGGCGGAGGTTGTTGTAGTCAGAGGGATCAGATCCAGGTTTTTTTAGTATAGGGGTGACCGCAGCAACTTTGAACAGAGAGGGTACAGTACCAGTGGAGAGTGAGGAGTGGATGATGGCAGAAATGAATGGGAGGAGAGAGGGGAGGCAGGATTTGACAAGGGTTGTGGGGAGGGGATCAAGCTGACAGGTGGAGGGCGTGGATTTGGAGATGAGGTCAGATATTTCAGAGGAGTCCGGGAGATGAAATGTATATGCATATACATGTAAACAGCTT